>NC_043971.1:27253150-27413150 GCF_902148855.1 Sphaeramia orbicularis | reverse complement strand
GTGATGGATGTTTGGGTCCTTATGAGTTAACATTTATGCAAAGCAGAAAGAGGAAAAGGAAAAGGAAAAGGAAAAGGTGAGTAAAACCACCAGCTTCATCTTTCCATTAAAGGATCACTTTTGACGATTAGTGAGTGGCGTCACCTCAAATGTCTACCTGCACTCACAGCTTATCAAGCATGTACAATGTTTTTATTCATTTTAATTAATTCAGTATTCCAATATTTATTTTACTCTAATAATAAATAAACTGGATGTTGACAGTGTACATTCAAAAAAATAATTAAGCCAAAAATGTAAATTTTCCATGTAATTTTATTACATAAGTTTAATGTAAAGAGTTGCATTTAATACAATGTTTTTTTCTATCATATTGAGTCAATATGAGTAAATTAAATACCTTCAGTCAGATTTGATTTAGTTAATGCAAACTTTTACATAAACTGTATTTGACTGTGACGTTCAGCCTTTTTATGTGATCTAGTAAATAAAGTTTACTTTATTTGTTTAGATTCACTTTATACTAAGCATATTCACATTATGTTTGACTTTTTCAGATAAATAAACTTTAAATTTCATATATTTCAGTTACATTTTACTTTAAAATATTACTTCATGTTTATTAGAGCCAAGAATCATTTTTTTGAGTGTACTGGAGTTTTTACTGCATTTGCCACTTGGTAATGTTCCAGTAAAGCATATGATGTAGTTGTTAAAATTGTAATTGTTAATTTATTTCAGAGATCATATTCTTTCTGTCAAATAAAATGAGTCCTGTCCTGACGTGTGAAACCACACACAAATGTGACACACGGTGCTATTTTGAAAGTAGCTGAATAGATAAGATTTGCATCGCTGCTGGTGGGCATATACTGTGGCAACTGCAAATGTTAAATGTCAAATCTATTTCTGCTACAGTGTGTTGTTGTTTTACACAAAGTCAAGTCTTACATATGTTTTAACGAAACATAAAGGTCAGCTGGGAGGTTCTGGCACTCTCTTTGTCGTGTGTTTATAGCACGATAGGAAAATGTATGACATTTATGATAAATATGACACAAACCAGTTGGACTAATCCCAATACTAAAATTGAGTTTAGTTCAAATGCAGTGGAGTGCATACCTCCACCTAGGCCCCACAGTCCTGTAATCCAACCAGAGGTCCTCTTTCACAAAGTTAGAAGAAAGGGATTTAACTTCATCGACTACTCTGTACTCATTCTTTAGGCTTTTTCATCAAATCTATCCAATCTAACTTGTTAATCTGTAATTTATTGGTTTGTCTCTCACTAGATACATTAGGTCAAAAGGTCCCCCTCAAACCACAATACATTTCACTGGATCCATTCTACTGGTTTTAAAGGTGAATAAGATGTGATTCATTAATGTAAGATATATGGATGCTTATCATACATTTTTCAGTAATGAAGGTGATTTGTTTGAGTAATACACTCAACTGCAAATGAGTCAAGTGATGAGAGGTAAGGAATTCACAAATTAAACACTAGGAAACTAAAGTGTTTGGCTGAAAACCTGTTAAAGGTGTGTCCAGAAAAGACCCCAGAACACTGCAGTTCAATCAAATGCTATATTTCACAATGTTAGAAAAAACATAGATTTGCTACAAATTTCCAAAATGCTAAGTTTTATGAATATTAATGTAATAATTTTTGCATAATCTCTCTGATAGACAAAGTAACCAACAAACTGGTCAACATTCAATTTATATAATAAAGTGTTATTACATACTGTACATAATGGTACATTTATACAATACAATTATAAATCTTACACTAGAAATGAGATGAAAAGTGAATGTATTATAATGTTCAGACAGTTTTTTGAAGTAGATCTTGTAGCTCTGAGTCAAACATTCCTTTTGAGTAAAACCCATTATCTCATTAATCCACATTTTGACCCAAGACTGTATTAAAAACTACAGAAACCCACATTTTGTCTTAATTTTTCCTTATTACTGTCTCAAACATTGTAAAGTTTTACTACTTTTATTTTGGAGGCATTTTACTCGTAGACCAGTGTTAGATTTCTTCCTTGGTGAAGGTAATTACATATTTTCTTTGATTTTCTTCACATTAATTTCTTTTGAACAACAAACAAAATGATATGTATGACAAGACTTGTGCCATACACATCTCTTTAAATGAATAATTACACTGGTCAACAACAAATTTATTGTTTAAGTTTTTTGAGCTGATTTAGGATAATTTTGGTGTGCTGAATCCAAAAATCACATTAATTTTGCTCAATCAGGTCAACTTTCTGAACTATGCTACATATTGGCTTTTTAACATTTTTGCTTACATTTATGGGCATTTTCACATCATATGAAATAAAATTCTTTCATATTTCTTGCAATAAACGAGTTCTGAAGATCTCACTTTTGCCAATTTATGATTAATGTTTTTTTTAATATTACAGGTGAATGAAATGGCTTCGACTAGAAGATCTTGCAAAAATAAGCCTGACGTATTCTGCTACATCTGCGGTGAATACACCATTGTACCTAACAGGAATCCTGTTAAAAAAATGATTTTTTTTCTCTTAAAACCTATTTTTGGTGAGAACTATATAAACAATCAACTGATAGGGTCACAAAAATGTAATCAATTTTGTGAGAAGATTAAATTTTTCAAAATCAAATTAGCAAAAAAACCTGACCTGATTGAGAAAAACAGATGTCATTTTTGGATTTAGCGGTGCAAAATGGTCCTAATTCAGTTGAAAAAACCTAGACAACTTGCAAAAAACATTTTTTTGTAACCCAGTGTTATTAATTCATGATTAATAAGTGCTTTGATATGTTATATGACATCACACCAGCTACCAGCATTTAAAAAGATTTCCAATTAGACATGGCCTGTTGATATATGTAACAGTGCATGGATGTTAACAAATACCTGCATAATCTGTGTGAACTCTGATGTGTAAACTGCTTCTCATTTGTTTGCCACATCACTGTTTTTTTTTTGTTCTGTTTTTTTTCTTCATTTTATTTATTTATTGATTTTTTTTTTTTTTTTTTTTTTTACAAATAGCTGCACTTCTGTTGTTTCTAATTTAACCTAATATCATCTATGTGTAATCTGTATTTGGTGGTTTCTTTTTGCAGTCCTAATTTGACAAAAACAGACTTTATTTGTCACTACAGATTTTACATCAAAAATAAAATTTCAATGCAGTTGGCTCAGCAGGGAGCGGCAATAAATACAACAGCCATTACATATACAGGAAAATATATACATGATAGAATAAATATGAAAACTATGGGTGAACTGTGGGTGAAGTATAAAAAACTATGGTTCTCTAATAAAAAAAAAAAAAATGGCAATAACACCTGCTTCAGACTCAAAACCTGTGGAGACGTTAAGTAATACACTTAGAACCTGCCTTTGTTTTAGAAAAGACGAGAGGAGATTTCAGTTTTTGTGTGAACAAAGCCTTTACTAAGTCTTACCGTGTTACATCACAGCAACGCTGGACACACACACACACACACACACACAGACTGCTGTTGAGTCGAGGGAAGAGCTTGTCTTTCTTGTTCAGACAAACAGGCGGACATGTTGAAATGTGAAACTGCACAGTCATACTCCCTGAAATATGATATCATCTGGAAGTGTTGCAATACTATTTTTTTCCACATCGGTTAATACTTAAAACACACGCTAAGCTCAATCCACAAGTGCACAACAATTTATCTACTTGATATGTTGACAGGTTTGACACGTTGAAGTAAATGATAAGAACCTGACAGTGTCACTACCACTTTTACATGCAATTAAATATCAGATCATGTTTTCTGTGCTTTCAGTACACCATATATTGGTCACATATTTTATTCACCAATGTAAACCTCAGTTGTGGAGAATTTTCGATCAAATCAAAAAATCCTTATACAGATCCCTAAGGGGAAATTGCATTGTTTTTATTTTATTTTATTTTATTTTATTTATTTTATTTTATTTTATTTTATTTTATTTTATTATTTCGAACGTGCAAAGAAACAAAACAAAACAAAAACAAAATAACATTTAAATGAACAGAATCTGTCTTCAAGTACAAACAAGTCTAATTTTGCATGGTCGAAAAAGGAGTAGGAAGAAGTATAAACTTATTTTAGCACTGAGAAATAACACAAGCAGACAACAATAATCAAAGAGTAGCCATAAAATTGCCAAAACATTAATGAAGCTTTATAAATAGTAATAAAAATGAAAGCAGCATACTGGGACAGAAGAATTTGCAAACACATTCTGCTGATGGATAAAGATAAAAACGTTGCAACTGTCACCTGAAACCAAAACGGTAAAACTACTATAGACCGTAAAATACCATAGATGACATGAAAATAATAGCCATGGTTATGGTCCGCAGTAGGCACAAAACCTATTTAGTTATGTTTGGGTAAAGACCAGAGGTTAGGGCTTAAATAAGAGTGTCACAAATAAAAACACAGTGTTAAAGTATGAACATTTCTCACACACACTGGTGTTTTGTGATTTAAGTCCTCAGTTTTGATATTCAGCCATATACACCCCAGCCTCCTCCCACTATGACTGTATATTTTACCAAAAAAAAAGAATAATACAGGTCATTTTAACTCCCTTAAACAAGGATGAATGATTATATCTAGGCAAATATCAGTCCTGTGGTAGATGGGTGACCTTATTAGGAAGCATCTGCCTCTTGCTGAGGTCAAAGCCACACAGCCCTCCATAGGATGAGATGAGTCAGATGATAAATTGATACATGCATTGCACTAAATTATGTTTTATATTACAAGCCAATATTTGGAAGCAAATTTGAACAAAAAAGATCATAGTTTCATTGGTACACTTTGCAACAAAATAAACATGATTATTACATAAAAAATTACTATAATTGGCAGGTTTTTGAGTTTTTCTTGCTTAGACTTTGCTTTCTTTTAACGTATAAACACCTAGTTTAGATTTTTCTGTAGATTTAACCTTTCTTAAGTCATTTATCACCATTTATTATAACGTTATCCTCTGTATTTTGCATTCTTTTCAGCATAAATCAAGTATTTTCCTATATTTATTTTTCTGATCATGTAGATGTTCATCAAAGCTCAGAGTAAAGTCAAAGGTTATTAAATAAGAAGCAGAGAAAATGGAAGAAAAATGGACTTTTAACTCAAAATATATCATTAACTGGACATAAACCATCCACTGTCAACGATCCAACTCCATGGGTTTTACTGGTGAATTAATGTTGTAGAAGGTGACAGTGTTTCTATGGTAACTACGGAGCCTCTGAACGTCCAAATGGGTCATGTCTGATGACCATGGCAGGATGATGAACTGCATTTTCCACCAATTATTGTGTGTTATTTGGGTCTTTATGAATGTAAGTAACCTCCTCTGGCTGTAACAACAGCATGGCATGGATGAGGCTCCTCGAGTATAATAGGTTTTGCGTTCATAATTACATTCCAGGTTTTCTTAGGTTCATCAGTGAGAGACTGCTAATTCATGGGATGCATTTTTCTCACTGTTTGATCCGATTCATCCCACATACAGGGTGGGGAAGCAAAATTTACAATATTTTGAGGCAGGGATTGAAAGACAGTGTATGACCAATTAGTTTATTGAAAGTCATGAGAATTTATTTGCCACAAGAAAATTGACATAATAGAAAATGTTTTTATTCTATGTGTCCTCCTTCTTTCTCAATAACTGCCTTCACACACTTCCTGAAACTTGAGCAAGTGTTCCTCAAATATTCGGGTGACAACTTCTCCCATTCTTCTTTAATAGTATCTTCCAGACTTTCTCGTAATAGTTTTGCTCATAGTCATTCTCTTCTTTACATTATAAACAGTCTTTATGGACACTCCAACTAGTTTTGAAATCTCCTTTGGTGTGACGAGTGCATTCAGCAAATCACACACACTTTGACATTTGCTTTCCTGATTACTCATATGGGCAAAAGTTTCTGAAAAGGTATGGATAATAGTGTTAGGTATGATTATGACATCAATATATGTTTGGTTTCAAACAATTGACGTAGTGCCTGCTGAGAAAAAAACAACTAAATGTTCATTGTAAATTTTGCTTCCCCACCCTGTATGCTCACTTGGAAACAGGTCTGGAGACTGAGGAGGTCAAACTGTCTTTCAAAAAACACCTTCCTCTTCTGTTTTGCAGAGTTAACCCTGACAGAGTTTGGAAGAATGTTTAGGGTCATTACTCCAAATACACACCCTACGCTATCAGCTGCAGAACATCCCCATACTACGTCACTATTTCTTCAGTTTTCTCTGTTTATGACATAATAACCCTCAACTTTAATGTGAGCTTTTATAAACATCTGCATGATCAGTGAATTATATTTCAGAACATACCTGAATTTCACTGAAAACACAAAATACAGAGGATAATATGATAATAAATGGCGATAAATAATTGAAGAAAGGTTAAATAGAGAGAAAAAAAATCAAAGAACTGCTACAAAAGTAGCACTGAGTCTTTATGGGTTGATTCACTGGTGTACACTACAGGCCAAAAGTTTAGTGGCAAGCTTAAATTTGTATAAAGAGATCATAGTTTCATTGGACATATGACAGTTGAGGTTTATTGGTATTTTTTTAATGCAAACTCTCAAATGCCAAATCACTAAAGTGAATAATGCAAACTCTGACATGTCTTTTTCTTTTGCACTGAAGTTGTTTTTGCTTTTGTTAACATTTATTCAGCAATAGTCTGATAACATCAATATATACACTACCTAAAGGTCAATTGAGTAAAATAGTGTGTATCAATTAAATCAGTCTGGTCATGCTTTAAATGCATAATAAAATTCATAGAACTCATGGGTTTTTGAGAAAGGGACTGTGAAAAGAGACCTGAAGTTGCTTTCAGATATTTGTCCTTTAGTGTATGTGAACTACCTGGAAGTTATTTTTTAACAGGAAAAACATTATGTAAGGAAAATTTTTAGAAACTAAATAGTATCAGTATCTTAAGTAAAGTTTTTTAAATTTCCAAAATTTTCCAAAACAGTTGAAAGTGGCAGATATACTTGTTTTCTGTTTTTTTCAGTCTATCCCCTTTGCGCCTTGAAGTCAATACATGTAACATTCCAAAACTAAACCAACAATAACTTTAAATATTCAACAATAATTGTAATGGCTTTCATTAGAATTTCAGAAGAATTTACTGCAGGGATATTACACTGGACTGCATTCATTTTGTTTGTGTGCCTGATAAAACAACAGGAAAGTGTATCACAAGTGTTTAACTTGTGTAAGCTTTACAACGACTCAGTGTCCTTTCTAAATCTCCCTCTGGCTGAATACAACAACAAAATCTCAGCAGTGGTTATATATCTGCACAAAAATAGCCCCACCAATGATATGAGGCAACAGTGACAGGTACAGTGAATCATCACCAATCATCTGCCTCCATGAAGCACAGGAAGATGAGTCAATGTGGTTAAATAGAATGAAGAAGCTGATTGGTGGGAAGAGTTCTGAGTCACTAGACAACAGCTTCTTATTGGTTTAAAGCTGACCAATGATCTGCAAGAGAACTACAAGAAGAAATAAATGAGTGACTTGAGATAATGTTAGATTTTTTTTTTTTTTCTGACAGCTATGCAGTAGGAAGTTATAATATAGAAGTTAACATACATTTGCTCACATGAATGGATGATGCATATTTATTGTAATGACATTTTAAACATTTAACAGGCTAGTGAAGTATAGTAACCTCTAGTAATCTATTTATAACAATCACTATTGGATTAATTTATATCAACATCAGTTTTTGCTGGATTTTTACAATATTCCATTAAGGAAGTATAGTTATAATATGGGGGGAGTTTTAACATCATACTGGGATGAGGCAGAAGTCACGTCAGTATCTACTCATATCCTCATTGATCCCACATGGCTGAAAACAGGGCCTTGTGACAGGTGTTTTTTCATGATCAAAAATATATTGTTTTGTACCTGACTGACTGACTAACTTGCACTTGATATGATTTACAACAGATGAAAGTGTCGTTTCTCAGGCAAAATGTGATGTATATGCTGCTAAGACCATTTTGCTAATAAAGATACACAATGACTGACAGGGATGGGTGGGTTATAAGTGTTACAATCATCTCCTCCTCGTACATAACTAAGACCCTTCATTAGTTTTAACCTTCAACAAATGAGGGAATATGACACAAAAATTAATTCATACACAACAAAAATGTAAGTAAAATACTTTTTTTTTTTTCGCACCCCAGCTGTAGTAAAATGTTCATTAAAAATAGAGTTAAGGAAATGAATTCTTGACCAGTGTTAATCTGATTAAACCTTTATTTTCTTTTTCAAACATATTACATGCTGGACATGTTCTATTATCTATTATCACCCCAGTGAACATTACAACCATGACCCGTCTCCTTTATATCTTGTGATCTCTTTTTTTTTAACTTATAAATAAGCCATCCAGACCATAGGGTATTCAAAAACCTGAATATTATTAGTACTAAAGCAGTAGCATACACTGATTTGTCTTTAAAAATGACAAAATCTCAACTGTACATAGACTTGTATAATCATAAACTCCAGGTGCGCCTAATATTATGGCCATAGATTTAGGAGTTTTCCCCTACTGCGGTGGTTCCCAGCCTTTTTTGGCTCGTGACCCCATTGTACAGTCAAATTTGTGGCGACCCCAGACATTCAAAAAGGAGACTTTTTTTTTTTGCTAAAATTAATTTGTTTTTGATCATCTAATAGTTTGCTATACTATGTTGCAAATAAACATTGATTTTAGATGACATTTAGGCTATATTATGTATATTATTATGGAAGGAGGCAGAAAAGGCAGGTTGGGATTACTGCACAAAGGGAGAATTTTATTTTCCTTGGTGAGGATATGTACAGTCAGTTCAGCTTGTATTTACAAGGCTGACAATTCATACTGAACAAACAATAACTCAAACTATGAATTATGAAAGAGCTGCAGCATCTTAAACTGACCACAATGAACATTTGAAAGATAAACAGTACCACAGTGCTTCAGTTTCAGCTTCAGAGTTTGTCATGTCTTTTATGTATGTGATTGTCTCTCTCAACTCAACATATATTTTTTATTAGTTAGTTTTGTTTTTTTTTTTGTTTTGTTTTTTTTATCAATTACTAGAAATTTCAATTTTCCCCATTTGAATTCCAGGCAACCCCATGTGGGGTCCCGACCCCAAGGTTGAAAAACACTGCCCTACTGGTTATTAAAGCATATATCACTTACAACATGTACATATTATTGGAAAGTTTGACCACAAAGGGAAGAAAAAATAGACCCAGTACAACTCGTAGTAACATGAACCAAATTTTCATGACACTTAAAAAGCTAAAGAAAAAAACCATATGACCATTATGTTCATTCACCTAGAAACCACTACAGATAACCTCAAACTTTAAGAGCAAAAGTCATCTGTTTTTCCATTTTCTTTGCCTAAATTTTACTCATAAGATTGATTTCAGCTCATAATCAGCCAAATACAACACTGGGACTATCAAATCAAGATATTATGAGCGCCTGTGTAGTAACTCTGATTGCACCTGGTGAATAAAAGCTCACTTTGTCTTTGAACTTCCTAAAATCATCCATTTCAGGGGAATTATTTTTACAGCTTTTATTGCCACAGCTTTCAGATTTGTCAGCTCTTGGTTAAAGTTTCCATGAACCAATTTGTGGTTTTGGATAAACAATGAGCTTGTTGGCCTTAGCGCTGCTGCGCCCTCATCTGAAGAAGCTGCTAATGAAAACCATCTCCCTCAGTGTACAGTGGTTCCAGTTGGAGGAGAACAATAAAAGAAACATGGTGGTGATCAAACAGCAAGGGGAGGTGGAAAGACTTCGAAAACGATGACAATTAGGATCTTTTGTTTCCACCGAAAATAAATCCTTGTCATTGTTCAGAGACTGATAGACAAGAAAATTATCCTCTATCAGAACCATGTGAGAAAACTCATTTTAGCAAAAATTTATAGCCTACTTGGATAAGACAAAAGTTAATATGACCATGTATACCATAATTAAGGATATCATCAAAGGTTAAAGTAATGGTGCATATTCTGTCCTATACTTTAGAGATCAGATATAAAATTAATATTAATGGTAATATGGAATTTGGCAGTAATATGGCAGTTTTTTTTTTATTTTTTTTATTACAACTTAAAAAGGTGCTACAACACATTTAACCCTGACATGAACCAATCCCAACCTGCCCCCACCAAATAAAATAAAATTAAATAAAATTAGATGAAATTAAAATAAAATAAAATAAAATAAAATAAAATAAAATAAAATAAAATAAAATAAAATAAAAATAAATAAAATAAATAAAATAAAATAAATAAGGCAGCAGTGCACATTCAGAAATGCATAGACCCATTTTGCATTTTAACAAAATTAATCAAGTAAAATAAAGTCTTAACACAGAGGAGGAGTCAAATGTCTTGTGGCAGGACAACAAAGCCTCACTGTTCACACTCAGTGTTTGGTTATTGCCCAACAGAGCTTATGGGAGTGATACGCCAGTGTAAGAGGGAAAAAAGAAAAGGTTCTTTATCAGGAGCACCTTCATCTGTACCAGTGTAAAGTAAGACCACATAATAAAATGATACTGCAACCCCAGTATTACAGATTCAGCCTCCAGTCGTATCATGTCATCTAAAATACAGCTTGAATACATGTAGTTTCTGCTCCAAAGCACATTTCTTTTTAATCTGGAGTGAACAGGAGAATAACAGTATCATTACTCAGACTGAATATCAAGATAAATACAAAACAGGTTGAATTACACATAAACCTTCCATTCAAAAGTAAATAACAGAACCACGACAGATGCAGGTTGTCATGACATTTCAGCGCAATTTACAGAAACACCAAATAATGCACATGACCACATGTCATGGTGGCCAAGGTATTACCAAGTGTTGAAACATGAGCATATTCACAAATGGCAGTTGAAATGACAGTCTGAGATATAATTCAATGTACACATGAAAGTTCTCATTTGTTGTACCCATTCAATGAGGCGTGCAGACAAAGGACAGTGTTGATGAATGACGGGTGTGGCAGCACAATGTACATGCATCAGTGACACTAAACACAAATAAATATAACCATTAAGTGCAGTTAACCAGTGCCTCTGAACCTGGTATTCTATTCTTTTATACTTTTTACAGTCTGAGGTACAGGTTAGACAGTCCATGATGATTCTGTCCACACTGACTGTAAAGTTACTCCTGTGTCCTGAAGTGGACATAGTCCTCTATGCCACAGGTGTCAAACACGTGGCCCAGGGGCCAAATCCAGCCCACCAGATGGTCAGATCTGGCCCGTGGGATGAATTTGTCAAATGCAAAAATTACACTAAGATATTAACAATCCTTTTAGTTCAGGTTCCACATTCAGACCAATTCAATCTAAAGTGGGCAGGACCAGTAAAATACGATCATAATAACATAGAAACAATGACAACTCCAAATTTTTCTCTTTGTAAATGTAAATATTTTCATGTATTTACATTAAAACAAAGTATAATTTCACAAAAAAATTTGAATAACCTGAACAAATATGAATAACCTGAAATGTCTTAAGAGAAGTAAGTACAACTTTAACAATATTCTGCCAGTTGCTAAATGTTTTGTGTATTTGTAGACCCATTGTGATCTGTATGTTATAATGTACATGTGTAAATGATAAACTGAGGCAGAATATTGTTAAAATTACACTTATTTTTTCAGTTTGTTCATGTTATTCACATCTTTTGAAAGGATAGTTTGTGGATGTAAACCTTTTCTCTCTAAAACAGAGAAAAGTTTGGAGTTGACATTATTTATATATTATTATGTTATTATTTTACTGGTTCGGCCCACTTCAGATCAAATTTAGCTGAATGTGGCCTCTGAACTAAAATGAGTTTGTCACCCCTGCTCTATGCTGTTAACACAAGCAGTGTCAGCTCGTCAACAGAGGGCGCTAGGGCGCTGCCCCACTTGTTTCACATGAAGAAGAAGAAGACGAACAGCATTACATAAAATAATTTGACAAAAACATTAATATCTAAATAAACGAGCTATACATAATACAGCTCGTGAGTACCTTGTATAATCTTCATTCAAGTGAAATTTTAAAATGTTTTCAGTCGTTTAGTGAACAGTCATGTGACGTGTTTCCTGTTTGGGGTGCAAAAATCTGCTCTTGAGGTCTCTCCCTTTACCATAGACTCTCATTATAAAGGTGTTCTGTACACCCCCTCTAATATAAGATATAGGGGAGCTTCAGGGCCAAAAAATTTGCCGCATCACTTCTCAAAAAGAATCAAGACCTTCCTCAAACATGCAATGTCACAAGATCATCTAAACCAGGGATGCCCACACTTTTCAGCTTGTGAGCTACTTTTAAAATGACAAAGGCAAAATTATGTACGGCCACTGTAAAGTGTAGGTGTCAGTGGATAGCTCAGTAGGTAAATCTACTGCCTTCAGATCCTGACAGGAGTGGTAACAGTATTCTCATTCCCAGGTTAAGTTCTACTTTAATCTAAATTATTATTTTAACCCGTTTAGTGCCATAGTCCCAGTCTTTGTAGCAACATAACTGAATGAAACACACAACTTTTTGAAATCTTGATATAAAAATTGAATATTAAAACAAACAAACAAACAAACAAAAAAAACTCACACAGCGTCTAATGGGTTAAAATCGTGATGCATGTGCTTTAACATACCCTAGTGGTGATATGTGGTTACAGTGCTTCACCAAAAAATTATTTCACCAGCCGCTACTGACCCCAAGTTAGAAGTTTCATACAATTTCCTGCAATACTACACACCCCATTTGAATATAAGACAATAAGTTATTTGATGGCTTTCAGGTATGCAGTTTTGCAAGTTTTGAAGATCTCCAATTTTGAATTGGCACAAAGGGAAGTAGAACACAGAAGATAAATAATTAGCTGTTATAACAATTATAGCTATGGCTATTACCTCTATAAACACATATAATATATTTATGTGTGACATTAAGAAAGACAGTAGCAAGACATAAGAAAAACATATAATCCTTTTAAAAACAGTGAACAGTGTATGAATGATCTCTATAATCTGAATTTGAGTAATACAATTTTAATTTTATATCTACACTGTAAGGGAGTTTGATTCTGTTTCAGAATTTTATCTCATAAGTCTCATTTATTACAAGCCCAGTCCCTTTCAAAGTCTTTTTAAAGCTAGAAGCAGCTTTCATTTTCCCTGCATGAGATACCACAGGCTGAGAGACAAAGGCGTGGCTAACTACAGTGGTGTGATTACTCGTAAATGGTGATCCATATGGAAAGTACCTGAAAATCTCACATGGGACAAGGGTTAGCCTGAGGACGAGTGTATACGTTTGTGTCTGCAGAACAGCCCTGTAGTGACTGCAGTAAACACAGTCATAAATAAGTGTCAGTTTATGGAGGTTATTGGATAAGAAATTATAGTTTTTGTTAAAAATATTATACAATAATCATCATCTGTATCAGAAAGAGGCTTTTTAAAACTGAAGTTACAAAGCAATAAAAGATCAAATGGCATAATTCTTACCAGTAAAACAGGGACAGGCTCTGTTTATTGGACATCAGCTGCACAATTATGTCAACATTTCAGAGATTCAAATGAAACTCACTTTTTCTGACCTGTTTTATGTCTTCAAAGAATCGCAAACACACACAAGTAAGAAATAAACAGGGAAAAACTAGACAGACATCAGGAGTGTGGATGATTGTGTTTCAAATAATTCTACGATAATAGATCTAATGAGCCGAGGGGAAGATACGGAAGCAGAAAAAAGACACACAAAGACACAGAGTCATTAGCTCGACCGTGGCTGGTATGCAGTGACACAGATTTTCCATGACCCTCAAGGACGCCTTTAGATGTGGTTGACCTGACTGCGCGACAGCTCTGGATCAGCATCAAAACAACAACAAATTATACAATCATGTCGTGGTCTGACAGCAACACAATGACAGCTTTTCTGACTGGGTTAAATACATTATTTGCCTAATTTGACTCTAAATGGCAGAAAAAGAATAGGTTCATATGAGATGATGTGTAACATGGTGACTCCTCTGACTGATTCACTCAAAAAGTCTGTTTTTCATTATAATTTGCTAATTCCTGTTAATGTCTTGCTTTACTCTATTTTAATTTTACTGTTAATTTTAATGTATGATTTTAATATAATTATTGTCTTTCTTTTATTCTGTGGATGCATTGTAAAATCACATTGTATCTCTGATGATTTTAATTGACGATTTAACTGAGACTTTTTTTCCCTTTTTTGTATTTTACTGTAATTTCAATGTCTTGCTTTTGCTTTTGCCGTGATTTTTTTTTTTTTTATGCGTTTGTAAAGCACTTTGAGTTACCCTGCGTGTGAATAGTGCTATACAAATAAACTTGCCTCGCCTTGCCTAATAATGCACTTCAACTGTGACTCTTGACACATCGTTTGCCTCATAGCATAACTGGCTAAGTCATGCACTATATAGACAAAAGTATTGGGACACATTGAATTCAGGTGTTTCTTTTCTAACAGGAGTCTGGGATACAAAACAATAAAGACAAATGTCATATATCAGAATTAATATCATATTGATAATTAATATTGATGCTTATGTTTCAAATCAGCATGAACAGGACATCTTACAGCTGTAGCCATGAAGTGTTCCAAAATTTTTGTCCATATAGTTTATAAACATCAATATTTCCTTAAAGTTTAAAGGGCGATTTTTCTTCCAGAGTGAGATGTGAAGAAAGTAGATGGTTAGTTGTGGTAAAAAAAATTATTATTTACAATCAGAGCATGAAAAATATTTTATAAATTTAGAGTTACAAAATTAAAAACCATAGTAATGGATAAAAAAAACAACAACAAAACAACATCAACAAAATTAATGTTAAGTGAAATTAAGTAAACACCATCTCTGTGGCATTTTGGAAGCAAAGTTAATTTTAAACAAACTGACCAATGCAACACAATGATATTTATCCCAAGATAAAACTATATTATGGCATTTGTCATTATTGTTTTGTATCCCAGACCCCTGTTAGAAAAGAAACACCTGAATACAACATGTCCCAGTACTTTTCTCCATATAAGTGTATGACTTAGGCAATTATGCTATGAAGCTAACGATATGCAAACATAACATTTACAGACTCGGTTTAAATTATTGAATGGAAATGATCTGTCCATCCCCAACTGTAACTCAAAAACTATGGCACATGAGAAATTTTCAGTAGGTTACATGATTTTGGAAGGTTATATGATCAGAATTTGGATCCTATTGGGCGATCGGACACCTTTTGACATTTCAGTCATTTTCTCTTAAATGAAAACAGTTATTACTCTGTATGAACACAAATCTATTTAACAACACGGTCTATTTCTTTCCAATGCAGAAAAATATCCAGAACAGCTTTCATTTCTAAATTTACCATATTTAATGTTTGTTCCTGAACTTCAGTTTTTAACATAGTGACTTCAGATTAGCTTTTTCTACTTATCATTTTCATTTTCTGACAATAGAAAATAGACCTGACAGTACTGACACTGAAATCATGTCCACAAAAGTAACTTTAAAGCAATTTGTGATAGAAACATGACTCCACATCCTGTTCTGAAAGTCTATTGGATTGATTTGTTATCTACAGAACATGTTTCTGTGATTTTACTGACAGCATAGTAAAATATTCTGCATAGTGGATTGTCTGGTTTAGACTGGGTAAGGAAGGATGATTTTACTGTTAGTGGGTTGGACTTTTCTCAGAGGCAGCACCTGCATGGTAAATTTGGAGAAATAGGAAGAGTTTGCGTTTTTTTTCCCCTCAAGAAGAAAAAAAATTCTCAGTGAAGAGAAAAAAAAACAGAAAGGAAAAACAAAACACACAAACCAATACAAATATAGGAATTGCATAATTATAAACTGAAAAGGGGAAAATGAAGAAGTATACAAAGATGAAAAACTGTATATTTCTTATGATTCCTATGTTGGCTTGTTAAAGCTGAATCTGTTACCTCCTAAAAATGAAGTACCTTGCTTTAATGGAAGCACTTGTTCTTGTCAGTAGCCTAATTTTAAATGATGTTATTAACGTAGGTTCAGGGATATAGACCTCCTCTAGGTTCATCTAACCACTTTCTATTCTATTTGATGCAGTTTTAAAAGCGCCCCTCCTCCCCTCCTCCCCTCCTACTTGTTTCCTCTTCTCTCTTTGCAGGAAACATGTGGGCAAGAAGCCTGAAGCCTCAGAGACAAACCCCCATCCTGAGTCCCTGGGTTCCTATAACCCACATCCATCTGGTCTCTCCTCCATTCATCCTGTTGCCCTCGACCCTTCTCATCCCTCCCCCTTGACCCTTCATCTATCTATTTTTATCCTTTAGATACCGTTAGTGAATGTCCAAGTTTATTTTGATTAGTAAGTGTATGGTATGACTGTAAATGATAGCGGCCATGAGACAGTCTGTTGGAATCCAAATCAGTACTGAGAATCGCCCCCGTAAATCTGACTCACTACACTGAATAATTTTACACTTTTTGTGAATACACTTAAATACATATATTTTATATGTTTTATATTTGACAGATATTGCTCTTCACCATTTTTGTGTTTTTTTTTTTTTTTTTTTTGCTCATCTGCTGGTGCCAAAAGATCCGCCTTCAAACATGGTAAAGGTCCACATTCCTGAACCAGAACAGGACAAGGAGAACCAAGATATAGGACAGATACCCTTTGTGTAAAAATTTAAAATTGAGCTGTTTGGTAGTTTTTGTGTTACAGGCGCAGACGATGAAACAGAGACGGACGGACGGACGGACAGATGGACAGACAGATGGACAGACAGACAGACCTGAGTCCTGAGATGCAGTACGATAATAAAAAGTAAAATGTATTTTTACAGCACTTTTCACAAATAAAAACTACAATGTGCCGTATAAAAGTCTAAGTAACATGAAATCAATTAAACAACAAATAAATAATGAAAACCCACAAAAGCCTCACTGTAATTAAAAGCTTTTATAAATTAAAAACTGGTCTTTATCTGCTTGACAAGGCAAAAACACAAGGAGTGCATTTGGCATTACCAGCTCTACATTACATTTGGGGGATTGCACTTGCAAAGCCCTAAAAGTCTGAATTAAGAATTCAACTTTAATCTGAATGGTAACTTTGACCAATAACATAAGCAGTGAGGTTTGATAAAACTGGAGTAATGTTTCCTTTTACCTTTTCTGGTTAAAAGTGCCATTTTATACAGACTGAATTTGACCAACTGATGATTTGTTTTGAAAAATAATGAATACCAACAATTAAATATGGAGAAACAAAGATTGAATAAACATTTCTATATCAGTCTTTGGGATCACCTGTCCCAGTAAAATAGAAATTAATAATAATTCTAATAATAATCATACAGCAGTAGATTTACTTCTGCAGCTTCTCTCGTATTCTGAGTAAAATGAGAAATAACTAATGACAATTAGAAAGCTCATCCTTTCCAAAGCAATGTATGTACCCATCCTAGAAATATAAGAGGTTTTTTTTTTTTCTTTTTTTTTTTTTTTTTTTTTTTTGGTTAGTGGTTTTGAACATTTACTGTGTACTTGTAAGTTTTCTCAGAAACATACAGTATTTGATCACATTTATGGAAGTGGCCGGTTATGAGTCATGGACTGTCACAAATACTGTTGCAGAACTTACAACAACTTACAATGTGACAAACACTACTTCCTCATTTTGGACAAACTTGGTTTCCATTTCTGGGAAATCAAGATACCTGAGTGGGTTGGGTTTGAGCATTTGTTTCACTTTTCCTCTTTAGTTTTCCTTAGATTGCTCACTGAAAGGACACATTTATGAGGAAATTAAAATATTTTACAGAAACCACTGGTGTAAGATGAAACACAGGTTACTAGAAAACAAACATTTTCCTCTCTTCCCTTCTAGAATTACTTTTTTGTAGATTCTTTGTAGATTGTTTTGTAGATATAATTCAGGGACTTTTGAAGTCCATGGGATATATCTTGCACACATCTTTATTAAAAGTAAAAAAAAAACAAAAAAAAAAAACACAAAAAAAAAAGATAATAATAATAATGGTTGTTATGTTCATTATCAGCATGTCTTTAAAATTTCCATTATTATTTAATTATAGAAACAATCACTTATTAATAAATGATTAATAAATAATTAATGAATGATTGGTTATAATAAATATCAACTAAATAACCATCCAAATTTAATAACAACCACCTTCTAATGAGTTAGACAATAATATAATAAGCTTATTAAAAATGATTTTAATTGTGTTCTTTTTATTCAGTTGAGATAATCATGACAGATATTTCTTTTTAAACAATATATAAAATTTTATATGGAAAAAAATAAATTGTATCTGTGTCCAAGATTATGTTGATTTTAGGCCTGAAAACAGCAAAAATGTCAACTATACCTGTCAACTATGTTAACCTGTAAAGGTAGCTCAAAAAGTCCCTTAATTATACAGTCATGGAAAAAATTATTAGACCACCCTTGTTTTCTTCAATTTCTTGTTCATTTTAATGCCTGGTACAAATAAAGGTACATTTGTTTGGACAAATATAATGATAACAACAAAAATAGTTCATAAGAGTTTAATTTCAGAGCTGATATCTAGCCATTTTCCATGTTTTCTTGATAATAACCAAAATCACTTCAGGTCTTACATCAATAGCTATGGTATTGTATTGACAAAAACAGTGCTTTTAGGCATTCCATATTTTCTTTTCTGTCTGTCTTAGTCACATGATACACACAGGAGTTAGTACTTGATTGCATAACCATTATTTTTGATGACTTTTGATGGTCTAATAATTTTTTCCGTGTCTGTATATTGACCCCAATAGTGTCAATGAAATGGAACCATCTGAGTGTTGAAACATCTCCTTTATTTGTAACTAATATTAGTTCTGCAGATTTTAGAAGCTGATGAAAACAAAAATGAGAGCAGACGCTTTGTTCTGACTAAATATCTTAACTTTACCTTCACATTATTTAATTAGTTTGTATTATTGCAACATGTTTGGTCTTCTGTTTTTTATCCTACTGAGGTCATTCCTACACCGATGCGTACTCCATTAAAACATGCTAACAAAGCACTTTCATTTAACACATTACAAGATTCCATTACAAGCATTATATGTATTTATCACAACAAAACAATGCAACTTATGGTAAGCCAAGGAGATGTGACGTCTCAAAACAACGCAATGCCATGCAACCCAGATGCTCAAAGAAGCATGGTATATCTACAATAAATAAAACCAAACCATTAAATGAAAATACAATCAGGGATGTTGCAGCAGACTTTCAAGTTTTTGCTTTAGACTGGTGGATCTCACATCATTTTCCCCCTGAGTTCAGCGGGAAAAATCCATTACAGGAGCGTATAGGGTGTAAAGTTGCCCAAGGTGATGGAGCAGCTTTGATACATTTGTTTTCGAAGATGTGAACGCTTTGATTCTGAAACCTGTGGTGGAGTTTCTGCAACAACACCATTTTTTTTTCACCTAAGTGGGGTTTAAAAAGGTCTTTCAGCAGCTTCACAGAGATTAGCAGTGTTTGTCTGCGTACCCACTTTACCGGTTTACAGTCAAACAGCTGATGAAATACAGTGAGTGGTGTGATGAGGCACATGGAGGAGAGGAAGTCTTGTGATTAAAACCTCACAGACACATGTGTCACAACTAAACCAGAGCTATCGGTGCAGTTTGGGATCTATCCTTATGTTCACTCTTTCATCTCTCTAAAACTGACAGTGTTTAGGACTTTTAAACCTCACAATAACTATAAAGTAGATTTTTAAAGACATCCTTGCACCTAGTAGCTGTCAGTATCACAAAGAATTATATATTTTTTTTTTTATCACTACACTCATATTCACCTTAATTTTGCAATCTGTATCAGTTGCAAAAGTCCACAGACACTTGGGTATTGAGGTCACAGCCAAGTTTCTTCAGTGGGTTGATTTCTTAACCATCACATTATCCACAAAACTAATTACTAGTGTATTAGGAATTAGAGAATCCTAATTTACCTAAATTAGAAAAGAGTAAAATATACACAAAATATCATTATTTCTGCTGTAGTCAGGTTTCTCAGCTTATTTAAATGCATCTCAAGTGCATGTTAATATTTTGCAACAGGACACTCAGTACACCCCGACTCATCCTCAATAGTATCAGTCAGCCAGACTTTGACTTTCAATGTAACTTCAACCCATAAAGACCCAGTGCTACTTTAATGTCAGTTCCCAAATGATTTTTTCTCCATTTCTAACCTTTCTTAAGTGATTTATCACCATTTACTCTAATATTATCCTCTGTATTTTGCATTTTTTAGTAAAAATCTGGTATTTTCCTATATTCAATTCACTGATCATGTAGATGTTCATAAAAGCTCAGATTAAAGGTGAGGGTTATTATATCAAAAACAGAGAAAACTGAGGGAAAAAAAATCATTTTTCTGCTAAATCTATCATTAACTAAATATAAACCAAGTGTCTCCATCCACTGTCATTGATCCAACTCCATGGGTTTTACTGGTAAATCAATGTTGTAGAAGATGACAGTGTTTCCATGGTAACTACTGAGCCCCTGAACGTCCAAATGGATCATATCTGATGACCATGAAAACATGACAAACTGCATTTTACACCAATTATTTACATGTATTGATAGGATTAGTGGATCAATAGGTATTAAACAGTTACATCAGTAGATGGTTTTGGTTGTGGATGGATGTTTGGGTCTTTATGGATTAAGCTTCTTTAAACATTGCAAAAACCTTTAAGTGCAAAAGTTTATTATTACACTTTGCATTCAATAAAACTCAATCCAACAAGTAGCTGCGTCATTAATTTACTTATCTCTTTCCTGTTACGCACAACAGACAATGGCTTTTGGCTGAGGGGAATATTATAAGGCTGAATAATACTGAGTCCTGCTGTGAGTGATGTGAATGCTGTGGGAATGACGTGTTTGCTCTGCTAACTACCAGCAATTATACGTTGTGTAAGACAAACCTGTCATTAACCCCAAGGACACACCAGACTTCACCAGACAAACTCAAAACTGCTTATTTACATCTCCATTTCTTCTACATAGGATTGAAAAAATCTTGCACATGTTGTTTTCCCAAAAATGCATAAGCATGTTATAAGTAAGGAAGTGCAGGACGCTCAGCTGGCTGACAAGAAAGTCAACTTCCTGCATTGTGTGCTTGCACTGTTGCCCTTTCGCCCTTTCTGACTTACATGACTTTTGTCACACATTGTCACCATACCGTCACACCACAGTCCAACAAACCTGTCAAACACATTCAAAATCAGACTCAAAACAAGTGGTGCCTGGCACAACAAACCCCACCCCTCACACGTATTATGGCTTATTTTGGCATCGATCCAGCTGATGTCATCATGTTTATGCGTGTGCTGATGTCAGCATATCAATTGCCTCTATATATGTGCCAGGTTTGAAGTAATTTGATACAAAAATGGATGTTTTTATAGACATTTGAAATTTGTCCCATTATGAGTACATGGGAGAAGAAAAAATAGGTAAAAAAAAATCATTAAAAACTGGAACTTTGACCTACTTTTTCCAAAATGTAACCACATCTGTTCTGGGTCACTAGAGATCTATAAACCCAATTTGGTATGAATTCAACCAATAGTTTTGCTGCTACAGACATTTGAAATTTCACCCATTATAAGTAAATGGGGGGAAAAAGATTTAAAAATTCATTAAAAAAATGTTAACTTTGACCTTCAACCAATAGTTTTGCTGCTAGAGTGTTAATAAACAAAGAAACTGAACCAAAAACAATATCCCTTGCCTCCCATTGTGGGGGTGGGGTAAAATGCATTAAGATCACAAAGTGTGCCTTTTGTCAGATACTTAAAAGCTAAATCTTCATCAGTACATCAAGAGCTGCTATTTTAAAACCATCTGGGTAAAGTAAGTACGGATTAAAAATACTTTCTCTTTTTATCACAGATGTGTACCAGAAAACAGAAGATCTTGTGTAACCGTTACAGCATTTGCACTTTCTGTTCTTCCTGCTATTAAATATAAAGGCAGCTTTAGAGGACAGTGTGAACACAAACAGCACTTCACTTTGTTACATGGCAGATATATTATTTGGTGAATGTAGTTTAGGTTTATGTTATTTCAGTTTTGTATAAAATTGTTTAAATTGTTTAAAATTAAAGATTCGAGATGATATAAACACAAGCACATTTTGGCAGGTCATAAATAAATAAATAAATAAATAAATAATATATATATATATATATATATATATATATATATATATATATATGTGTGTGTGTGTGTGTGTGTGTGTGTGTGTGTGTGTTTGTAATCGTATGTAGTGAACTCCACGATGCTTAACGCTTCTGTACTTCACAGAGAAAAGGGATCAATCGGTATAAATGTAAACAGCTCTACACACAAATGCCACCACTAACAATTAAACACTCCTGTCTTGTGCAGTCACATAGAAGTATGGGTTCAGTAAAGAAACCGATCAATTAAAAAAACAAACTGTTTACTTTTACATACATGCAAATTCAGGTTAGTTTCTAACATCATGTAACAACTTCATTAAGGTTTTTTCACTGGTGGAGTAGCAGACAAACTTTTTTTGACAATTCACAATTTTGCTTCCACAGTATAACAGTGTTACTGAATGGTCACACCAGCCCACATAAATGACAGTCAGTGTAAATGCACAGTTTAATTTTGCTACTGTATAACAAACCTGGAACTCAGGCCTCAGCTTGTGTGAAGCATTTCCCACAAGAGGAGCAGGGGTTTGTGGGATGTTGGCGCTGTAAACAGGAAGTTAAGTGAGCAAGGTACAGTCCCCACAGGAAGTGAATCAGTGAAGCACAGTCTGTCATGTCCAATTACTCACTTTAGTCTGTTACCTTTTACAGTGAACTGCAAGTTCATTGACATACAGTAAATAAACAATATCATCACTATTTAACATTAAATTCTACTAATATAGTTATTTTCTAATATAGAATTATTAACATATTTAGAATGTACACCATTGTGTGATGTACATTTAATCCATATCAGACCTCGGGTTCATTATTATTTGAAAGTTAAGGTCACAATTGACTGACTTTTCAACCAATTCTGAAGAAAAACTACTGAAATACTGACTATTGAAATTAAATGTATACTTGAATTGTTCAGTTGGTCACATTTGTTTTACATTTGTTCTGCCTTTAGTCCCAGAATGAGATGCACCAATAATAAAACTGTTTTGTGTCAGCCAGTTAGTTATGAGTTTACTGTCCTCTCAAACTAATCCTGAAAATAAATAAATAAATAAAAATATCCATGTTTTATTAAGATCGCAATGACCATTTGTTAGAAATATTTTCATGTGTCTTAGATTTATGGTTGTTTTCAATTGTTTTTTCTTTGATGGCTCCAGTTTTTGTCAGTGTGTTGAGTTTAAAGTTGCTTGTAGTGGCAGCAATTGTGAGTGCGCAATAAAATTAAGCTTCAGGAGCCAGAAATGATGAGGGAAATAGATGAAT
The DNA here is from genome assembly GCF_902148855.1 of Sphaeramia orbicularis. Lineage (NCBI taxonomy): Eukaryota > Metazoa > Chordata > Actinopteri > Kurtiformes > Apogonidae > Sphaeramia > Sphaeramia orbicularis. Next base: position 27,389,452 of record NC_043971.1, on the reverse strand, counting down.
ATTGAAAACACACCCCCCGAGCAGCTCTCACCTCTCTGTCCACATCTAAAGACTCATTATAAAATTAGATGTCTTGATGATGTTTAAAGCTGTAAAAAAGTGAAAAAAATAATGTCTTGGTTACAGGAGCTGCCATGTTGCCTTTTGATGAGTAACAGAGTGACGTCTGTTGGAATCTTAACGTTTATCTGTGATTGATGCTGTCAGTCAAATTGTAAACCCCCTCTGAATCCATGCTAATAGCTGTTCATCATGCAGATTCTGTACAGTCTGTAAACACAGAAGAGATGAGGTGCAGAACTCTTGTATCCTGTTTCCTATCAGACCACTTGAATTACACTATGCTGAAAGGTAATTATGCCAAAAAGCCATCACAAGCAAAAGCTTTAGGGTCGAAAATTGTTATATAAATGCAGTCCATTTACCATTCACCACTGAGTGCAACCTTGAAAATGAATATTCTTAACAAAGTGATTATACTGTACCTTCATAGTGCACATGTTCGCCATTATTCATCATTAGCTTGAAGTTTGAAATTTCAAATGTCCATAAAAACATCAATTTTGTTTCAATTTACTTCAGACTTGGAGACAGTTGATATGCTGACATCAGCACACGCATAGATATAATAACATCATCTGGATATGCCAAAATAAGATACAATATGTGTAAGAGGCGGAGTTTGTTGTGCCTGGCACCACTTATTATTTTTCTTGTATCATGCCTTGTTTAAGTACAGTTGTTTATGTATTTCCTGATGACCCTGATGAGGGCCACAAGCTAAAACAAGTTGGTCTAAATATAGAATGAAATACATTTCTTCTATACAACAAGTGCTGCTGGAGTTCCTGACCTGTTACAGATTTTTTTCCCCTAGTGATGCCAAAAAAACATCATATGTAGATGCTTAGGGGTAGAAAATCACTATAAATGCTGTCTATTTACTATTCACCATTAATTGCACCCTCCTTAATGAACAGTCTTAACAAACATAGTGCAGGTTTTTAGTCATTAGCTTGGTAGGTTGTTCTTTGGTAACTCACATCAGTCAGTTTGGTTCCAGGTGATCATATTGGAAATCACGCTGGAAATTCACTCATCATTTAATAGACTATCAGCTTTATTTGGCTTAGGCAGTTTGGGTTTTTTTGTTTGTTTTTTTTGCTTGGTTGTGATGTTTTATGGTCTGTAGCTAATTTGCTGGCTTGTTTATTTGGTTTATTCCTTCTGACTAGTGTAGAGTGCTTCACTGTTTTATGTTACACAGTTTGGTTAGGTTTGGTCTGATTTGGTTGCTTTATTTTCATGTGCATCCTGTTTGGGTTCTCTAGTTGTGGCTGTTTTGGTGCTTTGTGGTTTGGGTTAGTTTACTTGAACATGCCTTGCCTCAGATCAGCGCTCAGTCATTCTGGACCCCTGTGATTACTGTCACAGAGTGGCATGGTCTCCTGTGGATACCCATGCATTTAGTTAGGACTAGTTTGAGTTAAATTAGTTTGGTCTGGCAGATCTCATGGATTTCTCTGCTTTCTTTTGGTGTGGTTTGTTATAGTTGGGTTTATTTCCTTTTCTTTGGTTCAGTTATGTTTTTCCCCCCTCTCAGCTTGGATTTGTTAGGTTGACACGGGAGCAGCCGGCTTGACTTACCTTGATGAACCTGGTTGTATACGTTGGCCTGACGTGCTCACTTCACTGTACAGAAGCTGCATATCTGCTTCACGGCGGCTGATGTAACACTGAGCCAAGCAGCTGCAATACTGCGTCTGACACTGCTGCACTGCTCACATAGAACTTTGATACCCAGACAAAAACAGCCTCATTTACTGTGTGTGCATGAATACACACACATACACAGACTCTCAGAAAGCCACAGCCTTCTGAAATGCAGAGCAGAGAGAAGAGGAACTGCCTGTTTTTATGCAGCTCTCATCAAAGGGACATCACGTATCATAGGAGGTGCTCCACATTCGATCCAGGGAGGAGGGTGTGGAGGCTGGGGGCACATTTAGAATGCAAGGTCCACGGTTTCATGGTGTTAATGTTTGTAGGGAAACATGTCAGCCTGTAGTATATCCATGCATATGAGATTAAAGTACACATGCAAATGACCTGCTTCCCTGCAAAGAAGTCACAAGACACTTTTCAGTGCAGCTTTTCCTTTTGCTCGTGCGTGTTAATACGTGCAGGTGATAGCTCAGGGAATTTCCACCCACACTGGGAGTCAGTTGAACAGGCCAAGGTCAGAAACTACATTTGCTCTTACCTCTCCTCTGTTCCACAGCATGCTTTATCTTTTCTGTGAATTCTCTGTGCTTAGCTTAGTAATGCCAGATTTAATGCATGATTATCATAGTCATTCTCCAAGGGTGAATACGTCATCCTTTATGCGGAAAAAGAGGATTTATTTTCTGTACTACGGATTTATCCTCTCATCAAATATTTACTGTGGAAGTTTGGAAATTTGTCTTGAATTAAAGAAAAATGGCAAAGTAAAGCAACAACAACGCAGTCATTTAAAATGCTTTACAGACTATAAAGTTGGAATCATTTTGTTTTCTGACACATTTCCCTTTTTATTCCTGTTTATACACATCAGTGATCACCTTTGACCAGGTGAAATGAAAATATACCGAGCCCCAGTTATAGATTATCTATAAAGAATAAATGCATTGTCACAATCATTTCATGTGAAGATGTAAAAATATTTTATTCCAACTTTATGGGCAACAATTTATAAAAGCATTTAAGCCAACACACAACATTAAACAAATATAAAATCAATATGACAACAATTTAAAAGAACAAACAAAAGATATAAGTGAAGGAGTAAAAGCTTGAAATCAGTTCCAAATGGAAACATGTTCAGTCTTTTGGTTTTCAGAGAACTAGAGGACCTGCATGTCTCTGAGAGTTTATTACAGATGTGTTGTGAACGCTGATTCTCCACATTTGGTTTTAATTCTCGGCAAAGACAGTCGAGACCCAGATGACCTGAGTGCTCTGAGTGGTACATGAGGAAGCAGCATGTCAGCAGTCAGTGCTTTGTATATTATCAGGGATATTTTAACATCTTTATAATATAGTGATATGAGAATGGGGCTAGAGCAGTGGTGTCAAACATAAGGCCCGTGGGCCAAAAATGGCCCACCAAAGGGCCAAAGAGGTAATTTTACACTACCCAAATCAAGAACAAATGCAATGAAACGAATGGTAATATACAGAGCTATGGAAGAATGGAACAAACTGGAACACATCACTCAAGAAAACTGTAAAATGAAATCTAAGAAATCAGTCAAGAAGCATCTATTGACCATAAATGATTGATACTTGGGCTGATTGAATATATGTACTGTCTATACTGTACCGCTGCTGACCTAAAGGAGCTGTTGTGTCTGTATTTTGCCTGTTATTTTTTTTTTTTATGTTATGTAGTATGTGAAAAATTGTTTTGTATGATTATATTGTATGTTATTTGCATCGACTAGTTGTAAAGATTATTGTAAGGACCCCAGGAAGAATAGCTGTAGCTATGGTACAGCTAATGGGGGTCCTAAAGAAAGAAAGAAAGAAAGAAAGGGTCCAGTCCAGCCCATTTGTAAAGTACAAAAATTACACAAGATATTAACAGTCAATGACATCACTGAGTCTATTATTTGATATACCTGTTATGAAATGTTCTGTGCCTTTGTAGATCCGCTGTGATCTTTAAGTTGTAATGCACATGTGTAAATAAAGCTGAGGCATAATATTAAGTATGTTTACATGACACTTAAAACACATATTTGCATTAGTCTGATTAAAACTGAGCAAGTGCACGTCAACATGTTAGCTCCATGAAATCAAAGTTTTACTAGTCGAACTGTAATAACTGTTGATTTATTCCTGTAAACAGACCAATCGGACTGGGACTGGACCAGGTGTTCTGTGTATGCACCAGATCACTGCCACAAATCCTAGCCTAGAAGTCAAACATCATGCATCTCATCTACACAGACAGAAGAACAGACAGAAAAATTACCCCCAGTGCCGCATGTGATAATTTTTGGAATTTTCTTTTATGGACGTCAGTTGGTAGGGGATTGGTGGATATTTGTCCGAATTTACAGACCCAGGTTTTCATGCACGGGGGCAAATTGTGCAGTCCAAAGTAAAAGTGGTTTGTGCGAAGTAGCGGTGGGATTTAAATCCAATCAAAGGTCATGGGAGGGGACAATGGGCATCCATTTTGTTTTCCACAAAATTACCAGGTTACAGTACTAACACTTTGGCCAACATGTCAGTTTCATTTCTTTACCCATGGCAGCTGTTCTTGCCTTTCAAAGTTAATTCAACTTGTTTAGGCCTGAAAATGTCACTGAGGACAGGCCAAGTTAAGGTTAGAGTTAACCCTAACCCTAACCTCACATGACCTTTGATTGGATTTAAATCCCACCGCTACTTCGCGCAAACCAGTTTTAACTTGGATTGCGCAATTTGCCCCTGCTCACTCATGCATGAAAAGCTGGGCCAGGAAATTTGGACAAATATCCACCAATCCCCTACCTACCGACATCCATAAATGAAAATTTCAAAAATTATCAAATGCGGAACTGGGGGTAATTTTTCAAAATGTATAGTTAATTTTTGATACACCCTATAGAATGAGTTTGACACCCTTGGGCTAGAAGCTAAGCATTTTTCCGAAAGAAGAGCAAGAACTTACTTTATCATAAGTAAATGAACCCTCTGTCTTTTCTTCCAGTGCCATTTTTGCTTCTACTGAAATATCCTGTGATGACCGGATAGATACACATGTGCTGCAGACCCACCCTGCCTGTCGGAACAACTAAAGCAGTCCAGTAAACTGCACCCTCGACCACAACGCAGCACTCACAACCAGGAAATGACAACACAGATGCTACACCACAAAACCAAAATAACTGGGATCATCTGGTGCAATAACATAATCACCTTAAGTTAGGGGCAACAATGTGCATTCAATCTCCTTTTAGCATCTACAGTTTATGTCTAAAGTTGTCATTTTGTAAAATCTTCTTGATAAGTCATGAACGTTAAACTATGAGGTTACTGTAGAGTCACACACCTGGTGCTTTCTTCTGAGGGCATTATTGTAACGAGAGTATAAGTTTTCTCTTTGCTGAGTCAGTATTTAGTGGCAGTTCGCCGACCGGACGAATCATTTCAGTCTTTCCTCTCCTTGTTCCATCTGTTCACATCCTGTTTCACTACAGTGAAGTTCTCCTGTTACTGAGTGTTCTGCTACAGCTGGAACAGATTATCCCCCTGAAGACTCACAGTGATGATAATGAAATATAATTCAATGTTGAGTGATGTATGAATGAGTACTTTATAATTTGACAGTCAAGATGCAAAAGGCAAAGTTCCTATTGAACTTTTTTTTTTTTTTACTTTCCTTCTCACTTTCATGTGTCGCATTTTGCTATTGCTATTTATCATTAGCACAATACATGGGTAGATTTGGTTTTTTATTTATTTATTTATTTATTTATTGCCTCTTTTTTGAGAGTGTGAGAGTGAATGAATAATGGGTCAATAATGTAAGGCACTTTGAGCGTCCAAAAAAGCACTATAGAAATCTAATCCATTATTATTATTATTATTATTATTATTATTATTATTATTATTATTATTATTATTATTATTATTATTTATTTTTTTAGTTTTTTTGCCTATTTCTCTTCTATAATGTCTATACTCTGTGAGATAAGTTATTAGTCACTATAAGATACAGTACTGTTACAGGGCCGGAGTGGGACTCATTTTCAGCCCTCAAGTTTCATACCTCAGACCGGCTCACTTTATACCTATTATATTAAAATCATGTATTTATAGCCTTACATGTTAAGTCTAAAATAGCGGACTATTTTCAACAGCCTTGTAATTCAGTGTATTTTTCTAAAATATTTCCATTTCAACACAATATCCTTTTCAACAATATCAGAATCTATATTACAGATATCCAAACCTCAAATTAAATAAAAGAATAAATGAAATAAAATGGCAAATTACTGTTCACAGACATATAATAACCAGCTCACACACTGTGTTACATAAATTAATATATTATAATGTTATATCACAATGCCACACAATTCATTGACTTGATAATGAATTAACTTGAACGGTAGTTTTCAGGCAAAGTTGTTGTATTTTGTTCAATTTCTTGTCTTACCTGTTTCATCATCCTCCATTGTTTCAAAATGTGAGCTCGTTTTAGTAAAAAAGTTGCCAATTTTTGCTCATTTGGCTGCATCAGCCTCAAGTGCGTTCCTCTATTTGATTTGTGCCTTTTTTCACCACCCTCGCTCTTTTTATTTTCCATTTTTCACACTGACAGTCACCATATGCTCTGCACTTTTCTCTTTCCCTTGTGCATGGTGTGCTATGTGTTTGTTACATCAAGGTCCACCTGCACAAAAAAAAAAAAAAAAAAAAGATGCCAGTGGAGGCGGAGGTGGCCCAGCCCAGAGACAGTAACTTCAAAGTCGTTTAAGGAAACAATCTCTGGTCATGCATGTGATCAACCCAGTGCTGTGACTGAACACTGACAAAAAAAAAAAAAAAAAAAAAAAAAAAAAAAGAATGAACACCAGGAAAAAAACAGACAAAACAACAACACCAGCCCAAAACACTGCCCAGATCTTCATAATTAGCCACTCTGGCCCTGGTACTGTACAAAAGTCTTATACCACCTGTAGTTTTACTGTTTTTGCAGGGTCAAAATTAGCATACATATATGTTTTTTTATTCTCTTTTCTTCAGATACACCAAGAGAATACATAAAACATGTGCATGGCCTTAAACTGAACTAAATGGGTTCTAAAGGTTAAAGTCAGTATTTAGTGTAAAAGCAGCACAGATAGTTGCAAACATTTGACACACTTTGAATGAAACCTGGTATAAAACATCAGAAAATTAATGCAGTAAATCTCATATTGTTGGGTGTTCATGTTCAGTGCAAAGGGAGGTACTGGTACTTTGGTTTATAGAAGCTGTTTTTTTCCCTTAAATTTGTTTTTCCTGCTGTATATACTTCACATCTATCCAGAGTGTATGTTAATACAGAGACAGAAAAATGCATATGTCATTGTTTTTCAACCTTGGGGTCGGGACCCCATGTAGGGTCGCCTGGAATTCAAATGGGGTCATCTGAAATTTAATTTAAAAAAACAAACAACAACAAAAAAAAACTTACAAATAAAAAATGTATGGTGAGTTGACAGAGGCAATCCCAATCCATAAAAGACATGACAAACTCTGGAGCTGAAACTGAAGCACTGTGGTACTGTTTATCTTTCAAATGTTCATTGTAATCAGTTTCAGATGCTGCAGCTCTTTCATAATTCATAGTTTGAGTTATTGTTTGTTCAGTATTAATTGTCAGCCTTGTAAATCCAAGCTGGACTGACTGTACATATCCTGACCAAGGAAAATAAAATTCTCACTTTGCGCAGTAATCTACACCTGGTTTTTCTGCCTCCATTCATAATAATATACATTATATAGACTAAATGCCATCTAAAATTAACATTTTTTACAACATGGTATAGCAAACTATTACATGATCAAAAACAAAAAATTAATTTTAGCAAAAAAAAAAAAAAAAAGTCTCCATTTTGAATGTCTGGGGTCGCCAGAATGTTGTGATGTTAAAATGGGGTCACGAGTCAAAAAAGGTTGGAAACCACTGGCATATGTGGTCATTATAACTAAACTAAACCAGGAAACCTAATGTTGGCTTTTGCACAGTACTTTATTTGAAGGAGGATGTACAAATCTTATGAAATTCATGTTACTGGCTTCCTTTTTCCTGTTGTGTGATGGTAGTTTTGACTTTCATGTATGTTTTTAACTTTACTTTTAATGTTAAATTTCAGCTATGTTTTTCAGATTGTAATGGCTTCATATTCCATTTAAATAAACAGAACGTCTGTCAAAACAAAATCTCTTCTTGTCCAGATTTGGTTTTATCCTTTGCCAGCAGACTTGCATTATCCGTGAACCTGTTAATGAACCTATCAGACATGAGTCACTTATTTTCATGCATCATAACAATCTCTCAGGTTTTTCCAGCCTTTGTCTCATGCAGCATTCTTGACATTCTTGTATTGTATGTGCATAACTGATTGTTTGTGTGCATGCATTTGTTTTCAGCAGGAAAGGATGTTTGATTTAATGTGCTTTGACTTGTGGGAAATGTTGATTTTCAACTTTGTGGTAAGTCAGTTGATCTAGACCTCTCAGGACTGCACTAATGTGAACAGAATGACATTGTTTTTTACCTGTCGGTGTAGTTTGGTGTCCTAAAACTCTACAGGAAACTCCAAAGCCTCTGTACTAAACTGGAATATCCTTAGAGTGGGTGTCAAACATGTGGTCCTCAGCCCAAATCCGGCCCACCAAAGGTTTCAATCCGGCCCTTGGACTGAAAGTGCAAAAATTACACCAACGATATTAACAGTCAAGGTTGTCAAAATCATTTTAGTTCAGGTTCCACATACAGACCAATGTGATTTCAAATAAAATAATAACATAATAACTCATAAATAATGACAAAATTACATTAAAAAAAAATGTGAGCAAGTGAAAAAAAATAACATTACACTATGAAAATATTACATTTACAAACTATCCTGTCACAATAAAATGCAAATAAATGCATAAATAAAAACAAACATGAACAACCTGAAATGTGAAAAATTAATAATATTCTGCCTGTTACTAAATGTTTTATGCATTTATAGATCCACTGTGAGCTGTAAGTTGTCCAATAATAAGCTAAGACGTAACATTGTAGAAATTGTTCTTATTTTATTTTCAAACTCCAAAATTTTACCAATATTCTGCCTGTTACCAAATGTCTGTGTAACATTGTGTAATGAACATGTATAAATATTAAGTTGAGGCATAATATTGTTAAAATTGCACAATTTTTTCTAATGAATTTTCAGTTTTTCAGGTTATTCATATGTTTTTTGCAAAATGTAAATATTTTCCAAATTTAATGGGATTTTTTTTTTTTTTGTACTAAAAGAAACAGAGAAAACTTGGAGATGTCATTATTTATAGGTTATTATGTCATTATCTTACTGGTCTGGCCCACTTGAGATCAAATTGGGCTAAATGTGGCCCCTGAACCAAAATGAGAATAGAATAGATAGAATAGAATAGATCTTTATTGTCTCTGTCACAGGAACAATGAAAATCAGTTTAGCAGCTCAGTTAAATTTAGGAGCAAAACACTTAGTGCAAAAGAGACTGTATAAGAAAATAAATAAATAAATAAATAAATAAATAAATAAATAGAATAAAAAAATCACACAGAGTGTTAAAGAAAAAGTAGGACTGCAAAGGCTTCAGAAAAAAATATTAATACACATGTGCTACTAAAGTACTACTAGAACTTCTGAAATGAACAAAATATACAGAAAGAATATACAAAAGCTAACTCTATACAACAGATGACAGATATGTACAACAAATAGGATATATACAGCATGTGTTGTGGCTATTACACTGAGGTAGAGTGAGTATTGCACTGTCCATTACTATGGGGGTGGAGATTGTTCAGTTTGTTAAGGGGGGGGCGGGGGGGGGGGGGGGGTACATTTAACCACTTGTGGGCAAAAACGGTGCTTGAGTTGGTCTTAGTCCTAAGTCTGACACCCCTGTCTTAGAACATGCCTCTGATATTTAATGGTGACTTACATGAGGGCTAACATTTATATTCTCACTATTCTATTTCAACATTTCAGATGTAGGACATTAAAACATGTGACTGAGTGCTGGTACTTTCCTTCAGATGAAGGATCTGAGTGTATGTTTAACGTCACACACAGTCAGCAGAGCTGCAGTTGATAGAGGAAGGCAATAGACTGGAGGTCTTTGACCACAGCATCCTGAATATGTCTCCTTTTGGCCTCAGCAAAGCAAACACAGCAGACTGAACTGTTTGACGGGTTCTTGTACGTGGGTGTGGGACAAAGACAGACACAGTGAGCAGCTGACGGGAAAAACTACAGTATGTGGTTACCTTTATGCAGCCAATTTTAAATAAATAATTGTTCTATACATGAGGCACCATGGCTTAAGACATAAGACATCTCCTGTTGAATATGAACCAGATTAGAGCTGTGTAACTGGATCATTTATTTTATAGATTTAGATAATTATAAGAATAACTATTGCATCTTTAATGTAATTTTTTTTTTTAATTTTTTACAGAGTGTACTGCACAATCAGAGGGATTTCAAAGTCTAGCAGGAAGGTGAGGACAGAGCAACAGTTGTATTAAACTGCACTGATAGTTTTACTGCAGTGGAAACAGCCTACAGCTACTTTGGAAATGTCTGAAAAGTCCCTAAACCTCCAAGCTGTAAGTGGGCAGAACAGGTTGTTTGACAGGAATACAAACACAGCATTGTTGTTACATGCACTGCACTGGCAATCGCATTTTTTTTAAGAAAGACTTTGCTAGTTTCATTAAAAAAAAAAAAAAAAAAAAAATCTGTCATGTTCATGTTTATCCTACAGACATGTTACTGCAGTGGGTTTTGTGATGTAGAAAAGGACAGACTTTTAAAACTAGAGCTCTGTAATTATTTTAGGGAAAAAAGTATTTCTATATACTTTGAAATGTTATGCTTTTGGTAATTATCTATGAAGCTAATGTCAGCCTCTAAGACTGCTGTGTTAATGTGGGTAAATGCAGGCCAAGGAAAATAGTACCATCAAACCAAAAGTTATAAGAATCTTTTTAATCACAGGTGCAGATTTTAATTAATTTAAATGTCCAGTAAAGTTGAATAAAATGCTCATAACTGTAAATGTAATTGGTCTTTTAAAATCCGAACTGAAAGGACTGTTTGGACTCTCACCTTAAAACCACTAAAAGGCTGAAGCAGTTACTTCTCTCTTTTTTGTGCAGATGTAGGACCCTGTTGGGCTGCTACACTGACTCATACCCACATGTGTCCGCTCAGGAGTGATTTATTTGTGTGAGCTTGTGTATGTGTGCTAATGAATTGTGTGTAACTGTATCTGTGCTAAAGACATATAATTATCTGTTCCTGTGTGTGCACCAAGCTGTGGAAGGCACCGTACTTTCCAAGCCTTGCAGATGATAACACACACACACACGCACACGCACACACACATACACACACACACACACACACACACACACACACACACACACACACCTACACACCTACACACACACACACACACACAAGTTTTTGTCATCCAAGTGGGAACCTCACCTTTGACCCTAAAACCAAGTCTGAGCCTTCATAAAGTGCTCAGGACCTGTGCACACCTAGATCTTGTCCCATCCTGACAGAAAGATAAATACACTGCAACTATGTACTGAGTTACTAAGGAGAATGTACTGACACCAAAATAAAATAAATGAATACAGATTAGAATCACTCAGACATGGGAGACAGAACATTTGACTGTTAAGAACAGATGTTTCATTTTTCTTTAAGTTTGTAAACATTTCACTTTATGGGTAAAATGAAAACTAAGAACAGTAAATCTGTGTTTTTAAGGCCCCTACCCCTTCCAGCAGATCATAAATCACTCATACCACATTACTGAAAAAGATGAAAAAAGCTTTATTACATCTATGCAATACAGAATTAAAAACAGAATAATTACAATATTTTCAGTGTACAACAACAGTACAAAAAAAAGACACTATGATGCTACAGTTGTACTGGGTCAATGGTTTGAGTCTGTTTCTGCACGTGCAAAAAACAGGCTCCAAGTTGCATTTTTGTACAGCATTTTCAGCAAAGCACAACACAGCCAAGCTGCCCATGGTCCCCTCATTCATCATTTTTATTTATCTACATGTAGATAGAAGATATCTCTTCCATATACCTACTCTCTCATCATATTTAAAAGTTCTTCAGCATTAAATTCCTCCCATCAAGCAGTGTGGCATGTTAACAAAAGCGCACATTTCAGAAGCAGCTCCAAAAGGATTGATGTGAGTCAGTAAAACTGTGAATGTTAATGCATTTCTGTACTGTAACACCCACATGTGACGTGATAAATCAACACATTGCCAGGTTTCCATATCAGTTTCAGAAGGTGGTTCATCTCTCGATTTCCTCCCTGCCATGCTCCTCCCTCATACTACCAGACGGTACACAACACCTTGAGTGAATCCTGGTTCACAGGACAGTGCATTTGAGCAACTACCTGAGTGTTCAATGTCATGCATTTTGCCACGGAGGAGGCACAAGTAGAAACAGAAAGTAGTGTGGTTCAGTGTGATGGAAAGTGTACATTCCATGACTGTTTTCTTCTCTACAGTGAGGAGACATTTGACTGTTGTTGACTTTTTCAATGATTTCTTTTCATCATGGTAAACTTGAATCAATTTAACTGCTCCCCCCATCGGGTACAAACAATTATTCTTATTAATATTTTTGCACCATTATATTTACCTTTTGTAAGTTTCCTTGCGCAAGGTCAAAAAGTTCATCTAAAATGCCTTCAGATAAACCAGTCTGATAAGAAATAGTTTTTTGATTCATCAGTGACTGTACAGTTGTATCCTGAGGCCGCAATATTTTTGTTTTGAAGAGTCAGAGGCTTACAGGTTAGGAACCGGCCTTTCTCTACAGGATTTGGGAAATAATAAACTCAAAATTTCATTCTACAACATGTTTTCTGCTTTTTAAAATTTGGACGTTTTTCCTCTGAAAGGTGATGATTTCATGATCAGCTTTAACCTAGTTCAGTATAACTCAACATCCACATCATCGCAATTAAAATATGCATATTAATGAAAAAACAAAACATTGACGGTTTGATATCCATAATCTCAATTGAGGTCAGTTTAACACATGAGATTACACAGATGACAGTTCTGCTGGAGTAACAGTTTGACTTGACGAAACCCAGGATCTTACTTGATCTGTGATGTATTTATGTTGACACAACTGTGCAAACACCCCGGGCTTGAATGAGTTGAATAAGTAACCAGAGTGAATCTGGTTAGTTATTACAACAGACTTCTGCTGTGGCACTGATTGGATGTTCACATCTGGATCATTTCAGCGAGAGAACAAATAGTTTGTTTTAGTCAATGATTAAATTCAACTGATGTAACATTACAGTCCATCTGAAGCAGAACTGAAAACGAAAACAGGTCAATTTTTACTATAAAGACAGACTGTCATTCCAAAATAGACCCATCATTACTTTAATACTTAATCGTACTTCTCAGACACACTGGTGTACAATAAATGACACTGAATTCAGGTTGAAACAGACAGATCATTTTTACCAACATGATGCCGAAAGCAGAACACATAATGCTGAATTTGGGAACACTTCACATGTACCATCCAATACATCTCATATAATATTGACTTTTGCATGAATCTCTTTGGTCAACACTCATAATAAGTCATTAATTTACTGGGTGGAATGTGGTAACCTCAAAACGAGTTCATATCAAACATATACTGTACTGTTGATATAAAATCCTTGTATCCTTATAAAATCTCCACTAAATATGCAAATGTCTCAGAGGGTTAAAACAAACATGTAAAGACTAAAACGTCCTCCCAATTACAGGACACTGAGGTGTTTTTGCATACAAGCAGACAGACATTTCCAATATTTGCATAAGTTTTCCACAACACATCCACAACTGTCTTATTAAGGTGTTTATCTGGTGGCTTTTGCATCAAGTATCAGCTCAATCTGTTGTAAATGATGGTGATTTAATATGTTTTCTAAACTGTGACCTGCATTATGTGGCGCCTTGTGACAATAATGTGTTTTATTGAGACTGAGGAGTTCAAAGATAAGTGTAAATGGACCCATATCTCATGTGTTTGCCATGTTACTGTTATTAGTGCTTACTCGCCATCCAGCTCTGCACTGACCAGTGTTTGGTTGTTGTCCAGGAATCTGTTTCTGGCAGGCGTTGGGAAACTTGGCTGCATCTGAATCCCTCACTGTACTAATAAACAGATAACATGACCTTGTCAACACATGAACATGTGCCAGTTATGTTCATTCTGGTTGATAATAATAAATCCTCAGTCTGAAACAAAGGTAGGAGGAAGACCATTGTTTCATTATTTTAGGTTTTTTTTTGTTAAAACGGTTAAAAGATAAAAACACAGCCTCTGTAACGAGTAAATAGAGTAAATGTAAACAAGACTAAGGGAAACATAGTTTTATCACTGACTGTTGATCATTTTGCTCTTTTACAAACATTTAAACTGGATTTTTTTTCTTCATTAAGTGAAGTAAATGTGATTAAAAAGGTGAAAAATGATGTTTTTCCTTTATTTAATGCTGAATATATTTACAAGGAAGAGATCATTCAGACTCATTCATATATTTTAATGGTACTTAAGGGGTTTCTTTTTACACATTGTTTTCAGTAGATAAAAAAAGTCTTGAGCCTTCATCACTCAAACAGGTTCCAGTAGAAACTTTCAGACTTTTCAGCACAGAAGACTTCAGTTAACTGGTGTCACTGAAAGACAATGAGATCTATGGAACACTTTAAAAGTGTTTGTTTAGCTCTGTGTAATCTTTCATGAGCTTTAAAGGGATGTATAAAAACTGAATAAAAACATTACTTCTAATTTTTTTATGTTTCAAAATGTCAGGATATATGTTCTTTAAAAAGTGTGAAAAGTCTGAGAAACAAACACTATGAAACATTATGACTCACTAAAAACTGTATAAAAGCATCTATTTTAAGTACCTCTGAATTATTAATGACACAAATGACAGATTACCAGATGACATGTTTGCCTAATGCTAACAGGAGCGACTGCAGGGATCGGCATCACAAACGGAAACATGGAAAAGAAAACATAAGAACGTTGATGCTGACAAATGAACCCGGCTCATTTCTGACTGAAGGCTGTTCGTCTGAGGGAGAATGCAGGAGTAAAATGTCACAAATAATGCTTTTTAGTGATTTTAATCCTGTGGAGAGCATAAACATCTCATCTATGGCCCTAAGTGACTTTTTTTGGCACATTTTTCCATCAGTAAAGCCCAGCCACAGTTTATATTACAGAATACTTCATAGTCTTGTCCCTTACAAACCAAATCTTCTAATCCTGCTGCTGCACCTTTATATTTGATTATTTATAACTACAAGAAATATTTTATTCCAGTTTCTTGAAAAAGACTCCTGTGTGATTGGTTGATTACTGGAAAAACAGCAAAATCTGCCATGGCATTTCAGTATCTCTTTGGTCAATACCTGCGTAAGTAAATACTCACATCATCTGGACACAATTCATTTGTGAGGAGGAAAACACTGAATTCTCAAAACCTAACTCCAGACCCACTCTACAGACATAAGCAGACATTTGGAAATGTGATATGAAACTGATGACATGGTAGTTTAGGAATATAAAAGCCATAACTTTATATATTCTTTATAGGAACCCACAGTGGTTAGGAGTCTGTTGTATGCTGATCCCAAAATAACAGGAGAGCAAGTTCATTTTTTAATTAAATGTGGGGACTGGACATGCACAGTTTAGCAACCCTGGGCTCTGCAGAGTTGATCAGCCAGTGACATTTGAACAAACATACAATTAAAGCGCCTAAAAAAGGACAAAAAGTAAAAACAGCAGAATAAATGAAGCTGTACAAGGCACGATTGAATTCCACAGGTGTCATCTTCCAGATGTTCGGTGACACGACTGTCCCTGCACTGGAACGGAGTGCAAAATTCTGGCTCTTTGGTACAGGTGATTTAGAGTTTTTCAGAGGTGTTAACAGATCTCTTTCCAAAGTAAAATTAAGACGAGCACAGTCCAAACTCACCTTCTTCATTTTGGAAAAAGACGAGAGACAGTCTACAATCAAGTCCAAGAAAGGAACATCAGCATTAAAAGTCCAACACAGACAAAGAGACATTATTAATGGAAAATAAATGCTACGTCTGCTGGGTTTTCCAAAGGTTAGACCTGAGAGTGGCCCTGGTGGCTGCTTGTACTGCTCTGTAAGTACAGTAGTCGTCCAATCAGAAGGAGCATGAGCCCCATGCAGATCAGGATGGTGGGCTCCTGGTGGATGTGTGGCAGCTGCTGTGGGTGGATCACATGTTCACCTGCCAGCCTCTGAATAACAAAAAAAAGACATATGTTAGAGAGTATAATAAGATTACATAAATTATAGTCTTGTCATATCAAATTGACATGAACATTGACATGAATTTCTCTATATTTAACATTTCCTAAGAGATTTGTCACCATTTATTATAAAATAATCCTCCATATTTTGTCATTTTTCAGTAAAAATCTGGTATTATTCCAATATTTAATGTACTGATCATGCAGGTGTTGATAAAAACTCAGATTAAAGTTGAAGGTTATTATATCAGAAACAGAGAAAACTGAAGAAAATGTCACTTTTTTAGCAAATATATCATTAACTGGACATAAACCAAGCGTCTCCATCAATTGTCATTTAGTAAACTCTCTCCATGGGATGGTGTTTCCATGTTCACTACGGAGCCTCTGAATGTCCAAATGGGTCATATCTGATGACCATGAAAATACAACAAACTGTATTTTACGCCAACTATTTACATGTATTGATAGGATTAATGGATCAACAGGTATTAAACAGTTTAGATCAGTAGATGCTTTTGGTCGACGGTGGATGTTTGGGTCTTTATGGGTTCAATACAAATAGATTGGAAAAATGCAGGTATAGGAAAGGAAAGCCGGTGAGTGGAAAGTTTGGACTGTTATTTTGCTGGAAAAAGTCATGCAAGTATTCATATGCAAAACAATTGAGTAGCCATGTTGATGGAAATTAAACCCACAAAACTTTCCAATGTTCCACTGTGGAATAGTTTGTAGTAATATTTTATTTATGGATTCATTTGCCTGAACTAACACTTTCATTTAGCAAACACAAGAACAGTGTGTCTATTTATTTATGCTTAGAGTTAAGTTCATGTTTTTTTCACTCTAGTTTAATTGTTATTCACTGTTTTTCTGCTGTGTGTATGACATTAAACTTCTTGATTTGTGAATCTTGAATCTATATAATGCAACCAATTTGTATTTGTATTTATGCTTGTGCGCATTTCACAGAATGTAGTATTTGGTGTGATATACATCAAATGATTGACTAAATACTGTGGTAATAAAGTAAGATCCCTTGAAAACGTAAAATCAAAGAGGCATGCACACTTATATTTACATTCACAGGAAGCAGGTAAGTATAGCTCCCAACATCCTGGTTTTTACTGTCTCCTCCAGGTGTGATTTCTTGACGATAATGTGCATGTTTATACTTAACATGTGCTGTTTGAGATTTTTACATTACAACATCCAAAAACAGGATTCAGAGGTCTACTTATTCGTGACATTTTTGGTGAAGTAATATAGCAGATTGTTGAATCAAGACAGTTCAGTTTACTGCTGGATGAAATACCTGAACTCTGCAGTTAAAGAGGAACCTTTTCAGTTCCCAATGAACCAATTAGAGCTGAAGTACTCCAACTAATGTCATCATGTGAGGTCTAGTGAGATAATTGCCCTGATATCAGTGCTGTACAGGACTTAAAAATATGACAAATATGAAGAGGTTGTGTTTACTAAATACTGCTTTCACCTGGGCAATGTGAAAATGCATTTCAGGAATAAAGAAAATCTGCATGTACATTTCTTAGAATGACAAATATACAAACAAACCGGTAAATAACTGGACTGTGCATGAGGTGAGGTTTTTTCTTTTCCTTCCTTTGCTATTTCTTTTCCAAACTATAATGATACCATTGTTTTCCATTAATGATACGGACTGTGGTGCGCTACTGTAGTGTATTTTACTCTGCCCAGTCTTAAAGGACTGTAAAGTCCTGTTGTCGTAGGTTTAACTAGAGTCTCTCAGCCTGAAACATTTGCACACTAAGTCAACACACACACACGTTTACACCTGACCTGGATGACTTGATCTTGAAAAATGTTCCTGAAAAAGGTGTGAAAATGGGGCAGGATTTGGTCTACTTACCTACTTCCAACAGTCTCCCTGTTGACTTATATTAACCCAAGATTAGAAAGAAACCAAATACAGACTGAGAGTTTTTGTGGCAGTGAAATCCATTAAAATTGACTCCCAGTGGCCAAGAAAGCTCTGGCTGCACTTTGCTGCTCTCAAGTGTAAAACCCAGACGCTGTGTGAGTCTGAAGCAGAGTAGTGTGTTCAGCGGAGGATTAGAGAACACATTTTCCATTGGCAGATACTAAAGATGCCCTGTGAATGTCCGGTGAATCCCTGCAAACACATTCAGGCCGGATGGATCTTACAATACCACCTACACATGGACTGGCACGGTGTAAGCCGTTTGCCGTAGGCAAAACTGCACTGTGAAAAACAGGATCTTTACAGGCAAGAGTGAGAGAGGAGTATCAAAGCTGTGTGGTTTGATTCAATAAATGTGCCAAAAACCACAGAAACCCCTGATGCCAGAGGAGGAAACAGGTGAAGGAAAGACTATTTAACCCTCTGACGAATCACAGTGTGCTTCTAATTCTGCTCCTGACTTTGACCGAGTTAAACAAACAGATCATAGATGACCTGAGTGATGACAGTATTCTATCTTTTGGAGAAAAATAACCTCAGCAGGTCTTGAGTCTGATTTTCCATTTAAAACCAGTTGGACAGGCCTGAGGTTCACCACAAAATGAAACTGGAGGACTATCATCTTATCCACGTATTTATGTTAATTATTAATTAATGAATGTTTTGATGCTACATTTTTTAATTAACCTGATCAATAGAACCTGAGGATGGAATTAATATGCTGTTTTTTAGGTACTGGCGTAGTCCAAATAAAAAATGGTGCAACATTTCTAGTAACAGAGGATTACTAATTGGCTTTTAGTTTTTTTTGTTTGTTTGTTTTTTTAATCTAGATGTTTTTCATCTTTACCAGTCATTATTGCAGATCTTTTTAGCACTTATTAAAGCTTTAAATGAAATCCATTGCAGGAGGAAAAGTGGATTATCTGGCTCTATATATGTAATAGTTTTGGCTAACAACATTTGGCACAAATCAATCCAAGACAGACAATGTGGAAAAATACTTAACTCTGTCGAAATATGATCGTTTTTCTTCTCTCATGTGCCATTTATCTTATGAACCCTTCAAGTTAAAATCCACCACTGAGAACACAGCAGTGTTGGACATCACTAAATGACTCAGTACTCTAAGATCATCATGTCATCAAGTGTTTGTTGTGTTTGGAGGAAAACAGAGCCAATCTGGGGGACCGGACTTCATTTCTGAAAAGTGAATCTGCCATGATCATAAATCTGCACATGTGTGAGTACAAGTGAAGGCTCTGAAACCGTTAATTCAACCTCCCCTCAGATTTGGCAGAACACACACTCAAGTCATTTAACACCAGTGATTAGAGGCTCGTCTTCGCTTCTGGATCAAAGTTGTGAAGCAAAATACTTTTTTCTCTTGCTGTTATGGACTATATGTTTTAATCATGAACTGCTAACATTACTAATATCTACTTGCAGCTAAAAATGTTTCTTCATTTGTCTCATCTCTACTCAAAGCTGTTTTGGAAGACAGATATGCTTTGTGGTTTTAGATTTGGCAGTGTGTTTGTGCTCTTCCTTTACCTCATGAACCGCTGTAATGATTTGATTGGCAGATGGTCTGTAGAGAGGGAAGGGACCACGTTGGCAGATTTATGAGAGCAACAACAAAAAGCACACTTAGTGAAAGCTTGTTTCACCATTACATCTTCAATTTGTTGATTTATTAAACACTTGACAATATAAATAAAGGAAAGTGCATGGGTACTGCGTTTAGAGTCATTGTTTTAGCTCTGTAATGTCCAGTACAGCTGGACTCAGAACAGCTACTGAGCAGATAGGGTTCAACATACTCTTAAAGGTTCACAGAGAGTATTTCATGACCTAAGAATGAGTCGCTCATATTTAAAGAGTGAGTGGATCTGCTTCAACAAACTTTCTACAGGAGGTCAGAACAGCTTTTTTGCTTTTTCTACTTATTTTACAGTACTGTGCAAATGTTTTAGGTCAACCTTAGCTTGTTGTTTTTGCAAAGCTGATATAGATACAACAAGAAAATATAGGAAATATGTGTACAGCCTAAAAGTCACACAAAACAGAACTAAATGGGTTCTAAAAGTCAGATTTAGTGTGACCCCTGACCTCAAGACAAGAAGCAGCACAAACAGTTAGAAACATCTGACATGTGTTGAATAAAACCTAGTATAAAACTTCAGAAAATGAATGCAATGAATCTCATATTGTCTGAACAAACGGGTTAAAGACATTAAATGTAAAGGGAGGTCACAGTAAATGCTATCTCCTTGGTTTTTTTTAGAAGCTGTTTATTTCCCTGAAACCTGTGTTTTCAATGTTGTACATACTTCCCATATATCCAGACTGACTCTCAATACAGAGACTGAGAAAAGCCTAAGTGTGGTCATTATAACTTTACTAAACCATCAAAGCTTATGTTGGACTAGGCTAGGCTAGGACTTTAACACAGTACTGAACGTTTACAGCCGGTGGTACCTGGCATGTGTCAGTGTGGAGCAAAGTTAATATCTTACTAAATAAAACCTCCAGGATAGACAAAACAAACACCAACTCTACAAAGGTGTGTCATTTTCTGTTAGGGGAGGGTGAGGCGAAGGGGATTGAGTCGGTTGCAATGTGCTACTTGACCACTAGATGCCATTAAATTATGCATCAAACCTTTTATGAAAACATGGAACATTATAGATCATATTGCGTAAAACTCTGCTAACTTATTGTCAATGTCTTTAATCCTGCTGTTGCTCTTTCTGGCGATTTCTTACATACATGCAGCTACTGAAAGCAGAGAAGAAACAGTGAAAGCACAGCAGGAGGATGTGGTGCACCTGGGAGGGGCTGAGGGTGGATGTATGTGGTTTAACAAGACTCACACATTTACATCTGACCAGCATCTGTACATCGAGAGTCTTAAGCATCCTCTTAAACATCAGGAATTAGAGCATCGCTGTCCTTCTACAATGCATTTAACATAGGCGTCACATGAGACTTAACATTCATAGAGCACATGTTAATTGTGGGACATTCATTAAATCTTTCTCCCCAGGGTTTCCTCAGCTGGTTTTATGGGTTTAAAGTTGTAAACCTCAATTCCCCACTCTGCTGCTCTGTTATCAGCAGTATGTTTCATTAACTTTAAAAGCATTTAAAGTAAGATCAGTAAGAAACAAAGCATAAGCGGAATGTTATTATTAAGGCAGCTTACATGGATAAAGATACAGTTTTTTCAGCTGTGTCCTCTTCTTACACATAAAAACAAGCTGTCAGTATGGTTCATTAACTTGGTTTCCACTAAATATCCTAAAGCCATGTGTGCTGCAATGATCCATCAGGTGTTGTGGAACTACATTTACTTGACTAAGATTAAAAATGTCATCCAGACAATGGGACGAGTCTGTTATTGGGATGTTAGGATAAGCCATTTGATTTCCACTTCTATCAGTAGCAGATGTGCTGCAGAGAATCTGACTCAGAGCCAAAACCAGTTTCACCGAACTCCTCTACGTTTTTGACCTCATTTGACAGGACTATGGAAAAGGAAATACACATGAATCCTCTCTCCTGCTCACACTAGTAACCCGCTAATAGTTTCCTTATTTGAACTCTTACCTCAAATAACCCCTCGTAACAGCTGAGAATAGAAAACCTGCTGCCACAAATCATTTTCCTGCAGTCACTGCAACTCTGCAGGCCAATAACAAGCAGTTTATCTGGCAACCATAACACACACACATTTATAAGGAGACATGCACACAATAGCACTAATATAGGGAATTGAAAACATGTTAAAAAAATACTCACAATGTGAAAAACCAGGAGATAAACAAAGAGGACACTCAGCCAACTGACCTCTGGCAGACAGTCAGTCAGTTGTTGAAGAAGAAGCAAACAAACAATTATAGCAAAACACACAACTGTTACACACAACACTCTCAGACTGTGATTGAATCTAATCTATCTAAATTAGAACTAATCTTTCTTTCATTTGTGTGGATTAACAAAGTGGCTTTTCACTGTCCATGTCATAAGGGCTGCATCTTGAACACATCTTAAATAAAGTGTTTCCTTTTAACACAGCAGTGACATACACAATGACCTGGATGTTAAAGTCTATTAGTTACATCACATATTAAGCAGATTCATGAGTGTATATGGAAATAAAGGAGGAAATAATGCAACCTGCAGATGAAAATGTCACAACATAACAAAATACAGTAACGCTAGATGTTTTTTCAGCTGATCTCTGACAGTTAATAAGCCATTTTATTTAATGTTGCTTGTCTCTCCATCATCCCATATTGGTCTTTTTTTCTTTATCTGTTTGGCTTCAAAAACCCTTATTACAACCATTATACCACAACTGTTTACTTGTGTAGGAAAGACAACTCCGACACAGAGGACATTACATGTTTCATTTGGGTTTCTTGCTCCTCTTCTCATTTTCAGTGGAAACAGTGAGTCAGTTAGATCCAAGCTGCTCATGTGATTTTGTTTGGTCACCACAACTTACTATGTTGCCTCTCAAAATAGCCCTCAACAAGGCTACACTTAACAGGCACACATGCCAAATGAGTACACACTCACAATGAAAACTGGCTTAGGCTTCGTGATCTTCCTGTTTTATTCTCTTACTTTTTTAGGCAATGATCTCCGTAGAAGTTCCTGTGGAGTATGCATTCATCAGAAAAAAAACAAAAACAAAAACAAAACAGTAGGCAATCCATCCTCTGCATGCAAAGAAAACAGAATCCAGACACCAAACTCTGTCCGGTTAATCCACTAAATTTAAAAAAAACGCAAAGTGATATTCATGCAACACACAGTGCAGTGTCTAGTCTTTGCCATGTCAACGCCAAGTGTTACAATTCAGGATGCTCGTGGTGTGTACTCACACTAAATGGCTGAAACTGAAAATCTTATACAGCAGTTTCAGAATGTTGCTTACAGTGTAAATATGGCCAGTGGGACTGCTGTGGCAAAGTGAGTGGGGATTGTTTGTGCATTATATTAATCAGGCACAGCCAAGAAAGTCATCAGGAGTCATCACTTAAAGTCAACAAGAAACATAAGATCGGATGCATCTACTGTCTTTACATCATAATCTGTTCTTAATTACAAGAAACACATAACCGCAACTTCCTAATATATAGAGTATTAAGTATAGATTTCAGTGACGATTGTAATATGTTTTCTTGTAATTGTCATAATAATAATAACAATAATAATAATTAAAGAATAATTTGTTCTTATATGAGAAAAATATTATCCTGTGTTGGAGAATGGGAAGAATACAGTAAAGTAGATGAATACTGTGATGCATTACTGTTTTTATAAAATGTTACAGTGAACTTAACCTCTGACCGCTTCATTTTATCTTATAATGTACAGTCACGGAAAAAATTATTAGACCATCCAAAGTCATCAAAAACAATGGTTTTGCAATCAAGTACTAACTCCTGTGTGTATCATGTGACTAAGACAGACAGAAAAGAAAACATGGAATGTATAAAAGCACTGTTTTTGGCCGTACAATGCCATAGATATTGATGTAAGAACTGAAGTGTTTTTGGTTATTATCAAGACAACCATGGAAAATGGTTAGATATCAGCTCTGAAATTAAACTATTATGAGCTATTTTTGTTGTTATCATTATATTTGTCCAAACAAATGTACCTTTGCTTGTACCAGGCATTAAAATGAACAAGAAATTGAAGAAAACAAGAGTGGTCTAATATTTTTTTCTGTGACTCTGTGTGTTAAATTTTGTCACAACTGAGTATGAATTCTGAAGTTGTGTAAACATCACAGTGACTTGACCATTCCTCATTGGTCACCATGATACAATCAGTTTACTCTCAAGTCCAAGTGACTGTTTATGCTGAATTTGAAGAAAGAAGTTAGAGACATTTATTTTCAGACTCATCCCTCTTTTTATTCCAATTTATCAGTAATCACCTTTGACCAGAGTCTAATTTTTGGCAAAATTTTACATCAATCTTTTCTGATCTAAACATAATGTGGATGGACAGCTGTTGTCTAAGGGTTAATTTTGCATATTTTATTTCCAGGATTTGGTCTAAAACATAGAAAACAGAAAATCTAGAACCGCTGGCATTTTGGTTTGAGAGTGACTCCATTAGCTAGTTCCTTTTTTGTTATGTTGAATGATAAATTCATCATGCTGGGACTATTTGTACTCCTGAAATAGAAATCCTAATATATTAAAATACATAATTCATCTTCTGCTATAGTAATTTTAGCGCTGAGTAGATTGTAGTTCAACCTGTAACATGACCCTTTTGATAATTTCATCTTCTGCCATGGTATTACACAATTGAATGAAAAGACCTCCAGCTATTTACAGGTTGATGCAGATGAATTATTCAACAGATCAGTTCTATACTCTGCTTTTTAAGAAACCACTGCACTCTGTCAGTCGACTCATATGCCTTAAAGGGTTAACAATATTGTGTCGCTCACACACAAACAAAAACACAAGCAGTAGTATCAAGTCAGTGACACCCGACTGGTCCACAATGTTCTACTGAGTTATTTCTGCTCCAGGACAAAGAGTTTTACCTCCAACTGAAAGATGACAGAATGTGTGTTTATGTGCATGTGTGTGCGTGTGTGTGTGTGTGTGTGTGTGTTTGTGTGTGTTTGTGCTGGCAGGATAATTAGACCTTGTGCTTTGCTGCCTGAGAGTTCTTTAACCACAGGGTTGAACCATAATGAATCTACACTGTCACGGACACTAGGCTGTCACACCACACACACACAAACACACACCTCTCAGACTCTCTGAGCACGTTTACAGATGTTTCACAACAAACACACACTTCACGCACATTGTGTCAAACTTTAACAGAGACAGAAAAATAAGAGACAGGACTATATGAGGATATAAAGAGAGAAGCAGCCAGTAAGAGAGGAATTACTCAACATAACACATGTCATTATTGGCTGCTGGACATGTTTTTTCTATTCATCCACTACCATAGATCATAACATTTTGCATTCTGCTTTGATTCATTCTGTAAAAATAATATGAACAAATCAGAAGCAAAACATCTGCACTGTAAATCTACGCGCTTGCCAGTGATGTGAGGCATTTTCAAGTCTCTCTGGCATGAAGAGATACTTCATTCCCACATAGCCAGCACCTTCACACTGACTAAAGCAAAACTGTGAGCAGGTTGAAGTAGAAAAACACATTTTAGTCTTTAACGCAGCATCTAGAACAGGGCTGTCAAACTCAGTTTAGTTCAGGGGTCATGCACAGCCCAGCCGGACCAGTAAAATAATAGCATAATAGCCTATAAATAATGAGAACTCCAAGTTGCTTTCTTTGTTTTAGTGCAAAATAATGAAATAAAATCATGAAATGGTTTATATTTATAAACTATGCTTCCTCAAAATGTGAATAACTTCAAAAAGCTGAAATTACAAGTGCAATTTTAATTTAATACAAACGCATAAAACATTTAGGGACAAAAATAACATAATAAAATAATAACATTTGGGAAAATTTGGAACTAAAATGAGCTCAACACCCTTGACCCATAATATCTTCAGTGTAATTTTTGCACTTCATAAAGTCATCCCACAGGCCAGATTGGAACCTTTGGCTGGCCGTATGTTTGACACCTCTGATCTAAAAAGGAAAATAAGAATACGAAAACTTATCAGGAAATGTTGAGCCTAACTGAGTAAGCCTCATCAGCTGTACCATCTTTACTCTTAAATCTCAGTACAATATCCAACATATGCACTACCGGTCAAAAGTTTTAGAACACCCCAACTTTTCCAGTTTTGTACTGAAATTCAAGCAGTTCAAGTCCAATGAACAGCTTGAAATGGTATAAAGGTAAGCGGTGAACTGCCAGAGGTGAAAAACAAAAGGTAAGGTTAAACAAAACTGAAAAATAATGTACATTTCTGAATTATACAAAAAGGCGAACAAGAAATGGGTTAATAACTTAAAGCAGTTCTGCAGCAATGGAGGTTGATCAAGCCTCGAAAGTTGATGCTACCAATTCCTACAGGTGTCCCAACGTTTCTTAATTACTTCCAACCCCCTCTGTCTGCATAAAAGTAGTGTTAGAACACACTTTGGTACCACACCGTTGTGAGCATTATTTGAACAGTATTGTGCTGCAGAAAGTAGTGTCACTATAAAAATGGCGAGAAAAAGGCAATTAACAATAGAAGCGAGACAGACCACCATAACACTTAAAAATATAGGTCTTTCCTACAGAGAAACTGCCAAGAAAGTCCAGGTGTCAGTAAGTCCAGTTTCCTTCACCATCCAAAGGCACTCAGAAACTGGGGGAAATGCTGACAGGAAGAGGTCTGGCAGACCCAAAGACACAACAGAATCAGAAGACAAGTTTATGACAGTCAACAGCTTGTGTGATAGGCGACTCACAGGACAACAGCTTCAAGCACAGCTCAATAGTGGTCGTAGTAAGCAAGTCTCAGTTTACACTGTGAAGAGAAGACTTCCAGGTGCAGGTTTGATGGGTCGAGTTGCAGCAAGAAAGCCATTGTTGAGACTTCAGAATAAGAAAAAGAGGCTTGCCTGGGCCATGAAACACCACCAGTGGACTACTGAAGACTGGGAGAAGGTGTTATGGACTGATCAAACCTGCAACTCCAAGTCCTCTCTTAAGATTTATTTCTCTCTATAGTTGTATTCATTTTTGGCCTATATCTTGTATAGATGGAGAGTTGGACGACTGTGGAAAGTCTTTTTTACATCCTTAAGATTGTCAGTGGGGTTCAGGTCTGGACTCTGTGGTGTTCAATCCATGTGTGAAAATGATGTCTCATGCTCCCTGAACCACTCTTTTACAATTTAATGAATCCTGGTATTGTCCAACCTATATCAGTGTCCCCTGGCAAGTTACTATTCACAACAGTTACAGTTAAATAACTTGTTGCAGATGAACTATATTAATCACTACAGTAATTATCCAAATGAAGGCTACTGGCTATAAAGGTTGGAAGTTTTTTTTTTATTTATTTTTTTTTTGGCAAGGAGCTGTATAATCCCAGCAGTTTTTCTACTTCACTAGTTCAACACCTGCACCAACAAACTGACTGCAGAGGAAGAGTCAGATGGTGATTCATGAAGAAACCACTGGCAAGTCAGAGAAGCTCAGAGCACACAGCTGCAGTGTACACCAATAGAACGCCACAACAAACATCTGTCCACCACTGCTTTAAAACTAATTGGCACTTGTGGCTGTAGCAAATTTGAAACATCTTTTTTTTAGGTAATCAAACTCAGAAAAAAAACCAAAAAAACATGACTAATATCTTACATTTCTGTGGTTTTGAAATCAAGTACAACCATGCGTATGTACTTGTCCACCAACACCTGGCGAGAGAACAGGGAACAAGCCTTAATGTTCCTCTTTTTTTCTGCCTCCTGATTGTTCTGTATCACGACAGATCACACAATCTGGATATTTCTCAGCTAAAAATGGCAACACCCTGGTTAATCTCAAGCCACATCCTTTTGAGAAACTCTCACAAAGCTTATTCTCAGTATATCTTCCCTAGAACGGTGACTGGTGTTGACTCAGCCTGTCATCATCACGTTCTCACTTCTCTTCTCCAGCCTCCTTTTCCCTCCATCCACAGCTGTGAGTGAAGCGCCTACATGGCCTTGTGTGACTCTTATCATGTACTGTACCCTGTGAGACCATTGTTCACATCTATTTGTGCCAGTGCATTGAGAAGCCATTAAACTTTAACTTAAGTGTCTACCATAATTTAATATAAGCGTTCAAGCAGAATAATTTGCTGGGAACGTTTCATACTTAGAAGATCCCAACAGTAGATAAATGCAGTGATTTATCTGTGATAATTGCCAAGAGACCCAGAACTGAAAGATGGATGAGTAACATAGCACTGATAATCATGGGTTTGACAAAGATGTGATGACTGCGGCAACCACAAAAGCACTAAAAACATCCCTAAAGGCTTGTCTTCGCTGTTCAGTTTAGGGTGAACGGCAAGGGTTAACTGTCTTCCTGTTTGATGCTCATTAGAGACCAAAGCCTTGAGTGCAGTGGGAGACAAACACTTCTGAATAATCACTCTATTTGGCTGCAGAGTTGTGGTTTTATTAACGCTAAGCTTTTGACACTGAGGGAGCATTTTAAGCTCCACACTGGGATATAACTATCATATCACGCCAAACATATTTCACATATTTTGACTTTTATTTTTTAATCCATCCCTCTGATGCCATTAAAGTGAATTCAATCCACCCTGACACCTCCTCTTTTTAGATTTTCAAGGCTCCAGTCGGCCTTTGATAGAGGAGTAAAATTGCGTGATGCAACATGGAGAAATGTTATCCAAGAAACAGAAGCCAAGAGGAAATGAACTCTTATTACAGCAACAGCTCTCTATCCCAGACAAATGTGTAAACTGTGCAATTCCCCGTTTAAAAAAAAAAAAAAAAAAAAAAAGTCCTGATCAAGTAAATACTGCAGCTATCATTTCTTGTCATAATACAACATAAATCATGTTTATGACTCATTAATGTGGAAAAATAAAGCTCAGTTTTCAGTTGCATGAAGCAGTTCTTATTTAAGGAAAGCAAAAATTCAAACATTACATGTAACAAGGCTGGATCAGAGTGAACAAGGTAAACGTAATACTTTGGTAATTCCTATTACCTTCAACATAAGATAAAGAGATAAAGAAAAGTACAAAAATGAAATACATTCAAAAAGAGGGATAAAAAAAAAATATTTCTAAATAGTTATATGGAAGATGAGGGATAAAAATTGCTAAACATATGGGACAATATACATTTGTTTTACATATTTTTATGGCTGTGAATGGATTGGATGTAGATATGAACTGCACGATATTTATATTAAAATATCAGAGATGATTTATGAAAAGGACAGGTAAAAAATAAGCTTTTGCTTTTAGCTGATTCCTTTGTTGATTTTTAGGTTTATTATAATTATTGTACTAAGTGCAATGATTAATGTACAAACCAAAATAAACCATTAAGACATCATCCAACATCAGGGGTGGACTGGCCATCGGGAGTAGTGGGAGTTTTATCAGTGGGCTGCTGGGTCAGTGGGTCGGTGTGACTGGTGAGAGGAAAAAAAAAAAAACTGCTGTTGCCAATGCTTAGATGGCACACAAGGTCGTGGCCAGCAGTCCACAACAGGGTGAGTATAGGTGCAGCTGGGCCGGCCTTTATTATGGTTTCTAGTGTTTTATAGGCTAGTTTCATGAGTGACAGGCCAGATAGCTTTGGTCCTCATGGATGTGTCACACCCCTTTCCCCCTTTCACTTGGCATTTGGGCTGTCTCTGCCAATTGCAGCCAAGAGCCATAGTTTCATCATCTAAATCCATCAGTCAGGCATGTGACGGACAAATAAAAAATGGAGAAGAAACAAAAAGGAGGTGCTGAAAAAGTCTGAGAGAAAAAGAGGAAAGCAATGGAGGCAGATGCTGCCAAATGTCAAAAATAACTGAAATGTTCTCTTTAACATTAAAAATATTAAACATTTGTTATAATCAAGACCTAGGGTACAAGGATGTGTCACTATCCCTTCAATAATGTATACATGCATATATACATAATTATAAATTTTGTCAAATATTTTTGCT
The DNA here is from genome assembly GCF_902148855.1 of Sphaeramia orbicularis. Classification (NCBI taxonomy): domain Eukaryota; kingdom Metazoa; phylum Chordata; class Actinopteri; order Kurtiformes; family Apogonidae; genus Sphaeramia; species Sphaeramia orbicularis. Next base: position 27,359,674 of record NC_043971.1, on the reverse strand, counting down.
TTTGGGGGAACTTGGTGTTCTGTTCACATTTGTTAGAATTACACATGCAGATTGTGTCAGGTTTGTATGTCAAACATACACTGTGTTATTCTGATTTGTGTAACATAAACTTAAATAATATCAATGTTTTATGGGACATGACATTTTTTTCGGCTGACCGCTACCACCCCATCCACGCCCACCTGGAGAGTGGGCCGGTCAGGTACAAATTCCTGGGTCGCTTTTTTGTCCCAGTCCGTCCCTTGTCCAACAAAAAGTATCAAACACATCAGCAATCAGGTTAATCAGTCAAGAACTAATCTGCATAACTGTTGCTACTGAGACATGCAAATGGCCTCCATTTATACAAGAGCAGTGAAATCAGCTTGTCTGAGTTTCACCACATGTAAAACACCCATTTGTACCACTAAGTTTTGTTTTTGTTTCTTTCCCACTGCTGTTTTTCCCTTTCTCTCCTCAACAAGTCCATCATCTGCTCCTCTTCTGTTGACTTTTTTTAAATCATGTGGCTTGTTTTTTGTTTTTAGGGTTTTTAAGTCTAGTGGTTATTGTGGTATCTGCATTTTCTGGAGCTTTAGGGCTGTCAGCTTTGTTATTTTCTGATCAAAACTCATTCATTTTTTCTCACCCGAAGCACAGTGGAAATAACCAGCTGTTCACAGACCCCTCCGATCACCCACAGGGGCACTTTCAAGCAGATTTCTGTCCTAAACATATTGCTCATTTTTAGCTCGCTCTGCTTCACACTCACACAGCATCTGGATCCAGCCCCTGAAGCCATTATCATGGTTTGGATTGGATACTGGGCTTGTTTTGACATCTGCACTACTGTCATATTAACTCTAACAAACTAGTTTCATCTGACTAATTTAGTAATGTGAGCACATTTATGAATCATGTTATCAAGGATGTGAGTCAGTTCTACTTCTCATTCATGAGATCAATAAAGAAGGAAATTTTCACACATTTCATTCAAGTGTAGATGGGCCATGATACCATATTTGCTTTGACAGTGACGAAAGAGGTGATGTTAGAAGTAGAAGTTACATGAAAGTGGATCCGAGTCTCAGCTTGTTTTTCTTATAGATCTTCAGACGTCTTTACTAGTTGCTCTACTTCTTGCACCCCTGCCACACAAACACATCATTTCTGTGACCACTTACCCGCTCCATAAGGAGCCTGTTGTATTCATCCCCAATACGTCGAAGCCCTCGTCCGACACTCTCCGCCTGCATGACCCCTGCTGAGTTTTGTGTCCGCGTGCTAAAGGGGTGTGAAGAGCTTCCTCCTGTGAAAGAAAGGAAAGGATGTTAATGTTATCACACATGGACTCGCAAACAGGAGTCAACTTTGCATTAATTTAGGTCAAACCAAAGTCCTCACTGAATCTACATCTTACAGTTTGTCCTATTTATTACCACGCCCCCCCGAAGGGGAAGCGAGGGGTATTGTTTTTGGTTTGGTGTGTTAGTTTGTTTGTTGACACTCTAGCAGCAAAACTGGTTGAATTCATACCAAATTGGGTTTATAGATTGCCAGTGACCCAGAATAGATCTCATTACATTTTGGGAACAGTCAGCCAAAGTTCAAACTTTTGATGAATTTTTTAAAATCTTTTTTTTTCCCCATTTAATTATAATGGGCGAGATTTCAAATGTCTGTAGCAGCAAAACTATTGGTTAAATTCATACCAAATTGGGTTTATATATTGCCAGTGACCAAGAACAGATGCCATTACATTGTGGGAAAAAACAGTGAAAGTCAAAATTTCTATGAATTTTTAAAATCTGTTTTCCCCCACTTACTTATAATGGGCAAAATTTCACATGTCTGTAGCAGCAAAACTATGAGTTGAATTCATACCAAATTGGGTTTATAGATTGCCAGTGACCCAGAATAAATGTGAGTACATTTTGGCAAAAGTAAGTCAAAGTTCAAATTTTTTATGAAGTCTTTTACATATTTTTTCACCTCCTATTTACTTACAATGGGCGAAATTTCACGTCTATGAAAACATCAGTTTTGTTGCAATTTACTTCAAATTTGGCACATATATAGAGGCAGTTGAAATGCTGACATCAGCACACACATAGACATCATGACATCAGGTGGATTGATGCCAAAATAAGACACAATATGTGCGTGGGGCGGGGTTTGTTGTGCCTGACAATACTTGTATTCTGGTTGATCTTATTTAAAATGAAGCAGGTAAAGTGGTCTATAATCAAGTGGTTAAAGGTGTGAGCAATGAACCACAATGTTCTTTGGTTTTATTCTCAAAGTCACATTTGTTCAATTCGATCTCCTCCATCTGTCCTTGTTTCTTATCCCCTTTCTGCTTTGCGTCTGTATGTGGTTAATCTGTTGTATTTTCTGTCTGAACTATAGAATGACTATGAAAGGCTCTGACCTCTTACCAATTTCTGCTTATGACTCACATTTGCTGTTATGAAACCCAGTCTTAATATTTGTCACATCCTCCAATAGTGAATACTGAGACCAATGCTGCTTTGCTAAAGCGACAGACTCATCTATCAAACTGCTGACAACACCAGTCACATCCAGGAGCTGCTTCTAATGTGAAACACAGGCAGGAGTCTAACCCACTGTGAACTCGAAGCAGCTGGAAATACAGCAGGGATTTATGCAGCAGGATTTTTACATATTTCGTGGTGAATTCTGTTGCACTGCAGCATGTTCTGCAGTGTGTGTTGACAGCAGTATGTGTCTGAACTGTCCAATGAATTTTAACCCAGGTAGTTAGTACTTGTATGAAATGGTAAACCGAACTCCAGTTACAACATTCTAATAATACAAACAATGGAACCCCAATTTAAAAAAAAAAAAAACTTAAAGGGGCTATATGGAGTATTTCTACTTTCACATACTAACCCTTAAACAAGTGGTGCCAGGCACAACAAACCAAGCCCCTCGCACGCACTGTAGCTTATTTTGGCATTGATCCAGGTGATGTTATCATGTTTGAAGTAAATCGAAACAAAATGTATGGTTGTTTAGACTTCTGACATTTCGCCCATTATGAGTAAATGGGAGAAGATGTAAAAAAAAAAAAAAAAAAAAAAAATCATTTAAAAAAAATTTGCTGGTAATCTATAAACCCACTTTGGTATGAATTCAACCAATGGTTTTGCTGCTACAGACATGTGAAATTTTGCACATTATAAGTAAATGGGGAAAAAAAACAAAGATTTTTTTTCTTTTTTTAATTCATAAAAATTTGAACTTTGACCGACTCTTCCCAAAATGTCACGACACCTATTCTGGGTCATTGGCAATCTACAAACCGAATTTGGTATGAATTCAACCAATAGTTTTGCAGACATTTGAATTTTGCCCATTATAAGTAAATGGGGAAAAAAAAGATCTTAAAAATCCTTCAAAAGTTTGAACTTTGACCTACTTTTCCCAAAATATAATCAGATCTATTCTGGGTCACTGGCAATCTATAAACCACATTTGGTATGAATTCAACCAACAGATTTGCTGCTAAAGTGTTAAGAAAGAAAGACAGAAAGAAAGAAAGAAACAAAGAAAGAAAGAAAGAAAGAAAGAAAGAAACAAAGAAAGAAAAAGAACCAAAAACTAGAAGCACTGTGGTTTTCTCCACTGGACACAGCTCTACAGTAAATGAAAAGAATGGAGTTTGATGTGGAAATTGCAGTGTTTCTTTATTACAATAGGGATTTTTTTTTTTTTTTTATAAAGCTTATGAAGTTATCGTCTGATGTTATCATCCAAGTTTGTTGATCCATGGTTCAGACTAAACTATGACAGTTCTGACCTTGTTTGGATGATTCCAAACAGATAAGAACAGAAAACAGAGATGATTTGTGGTTTTACTGTGACTGTTTTCTGTCTAAAAACAGAGCTAAGCTAACAGAGCTATAATGTAAACTATCAGCTATACTATATAACTATAAAACAGTGTTATTTTGATTGACTGTTAAAATAACTGGCTATGAGTTTTAGTTTGATGAAGAAAATACCATAATACAAATGTCTGTAAACAACGAGCTTTATACTCTGTTCTGTGACTGATACAGTCTGTGGAAACATAGCATTGATTAGTTGGTGGATTTGGTTGTCTTAAGTGTGTTCTGGTACACAATTTACCCCAGCTGTTGAGACTTTGGAATTTCAATATTACATATAACCCCTTTGAGGGTGTTTTTCCTGTATATGAACTTCTAATATTCTATCTACTGTTTCACAGATAAAGATCAGAGGCAGACATCTGCCTTTGTGCAACCAATGCCAGGTGAAGTTAAAATAAAACTCACTGAGGAGAGTAATTTATGAGATTAACTTGTTTCTTTCTAGCCATTGCAGACAGAGCCTGCAGCAGGAGGGTGTGTTTTGATAGGAGCTGTAATCAAATCGACGGTGAGTGACAACAACAAGATGATAAACTGATCCTCCTTCACCTCCATCTCGTATTTCTTTAACATACAAACAGGCACACACATAAGTCTACATCTACGAAAGCATACAGAAGTATCAAATACAAATCTGGGCATTCTTGATAACCTTGGCTTGTTATTCCACAGGATCATGTATGATATGAAGTAGAAGACCTGTACTATCTGATGGACTCAGCAAAGTGAATGAGAGGCAAAGGGCTTCTGTCTGCACCTTACAAAAGACCTGCAGGCCTATTTTGACTGCTATGTGCATACACACACAGGTCTTTTCTGATTGGCATACTTAATGAATGGCACACTTACACACTTGTGCAGCAAACACACAGACTCTGGTCTGTTTTGACTAGTATCTTGTCGGTCTGACTACAGAGGACAACAAAAGAAACACAAGGTAATCTGCCCAGCTAATCACTGGTATTATAAAAAGGCAAAACCATTGGTTGAGGAAATAATGTGAAGCTCCAGGAAGTTTTTTATTTCAGCCTCTATATTCTCAAACAAAACATCATTATGCAAGAACATAATGCAAAATGGAGACAAATGGAGCAGAGGCTTGAGTCCCAAAAGATATAGGAAGTTTAACTAGGGCATTTTCCCGAATCTTAACCTCCAGTAAAAATACAGTTAAGGGTGTCGCGGTACCCAGAAATCATGGTTTGGTATGTACCTTGGTTTTTGAGTCATGTTTCACAATATAAAACAATACAGTAAAATACAGAAAAAGCAACAAAAAATCCTGCATGCAAATGTCTTAGTTTTTTTTCATTTACTCTAAACACAAAGTAGTGAAACCAGGGGTGTTGCTACCAATTGTGGGGCCAATGAAAGGTAAACATTATGGACCCTTTCATAAAATTCAGTATCTTATCAATCTGTCGGGGTGGGTGGGTGGGGTCCATACATAACATCACTTACGCTAGCATGAAAACAAAACTGAAACTTAACATGCTTTCAACGTCTGACTCCTGACTTCTATGCCTCTATTATACAGCGGATGCTAAACAAAATTTCCACAACTTCTAACCTGTATCCACTGGACCCCCTCCACTGGTCTGTGGGCCCCCCACAAATGCTGGGCCCCATGAATTTCTCATGTTTACCCACCTTTTATTAGTCTTTGGTACATTTATTTGTGTATTTGGACCCTAATAGTTCATAAAGTTTGAATTTGAACCCTCCAGGTGCTGCAAAGCTATCTTTATTTTCATTCCGGTAAAAATCGAGTGGATTTCTACAACCCGTTTCAATTCCTGCTTAATTTATGTTTTATAACTAGTTACGTCACAACATTTGCAAATATAGGGTCAAGACTTCCGACGAACATTTCTCCGAGTACGACATAATTGTTTATCAGCAGCAGCGGTTGTAGTCCATACTGAAAATATGTCCAAATTTCGAGCCGATTACCTAAAATGTTCAGTTGTTGATTGTATTAACAAACACAAGTGGCTGAACGGGACAGAAAGCCCGGTCAACACCCTGGAGGGGGTGGGGTGGGAAGTGGCTCATTTGCATTTAAAGGGCCAGCGCTCAAAATGACCTGTCTCGTGTCAATACTCAGAAATAGGGTTGAAGATGGACCTGTGGAGTTGAATTCATGAAGAATTCAGACCCAAGCATAGCATTTACAGTTCATGTAGACCATATGGAAATGTTTAAAATGCATAATTCCATTTAAAAAAGAAAAATATCACTCCTTTAAGTTAGCGATGTTAGGATATCTACATCCAGTGGACAGCACTTCTACCACACAACTTTTCACTCTCTTATCTGTGTTAACCTGCTGTAAAGTGGTAGTAACTTCTGCAATAATGTTAATTTACAGCCACCTGATGGATTGGAGTGCTGCTACACTTGCGCAAACGGCTGTAATGTGACTGCCAGTCTGAGTGACTGATGTATTTGTTGTATTGGTCATGCCCATACCATGTACCAAACTGTTACGTCATAGTACGGTACAAATACAAGTATGGTGACACCTCTAATCAACATTCTTTGTAAAATTTAAACAAAGGTTGGATGAATGACCAAACTGTGGCTGCATAAGTTTTATAAATAGTGCATATTATCATGTTTTTGCTGTTTGTTTTTTATGAAATCTCAGTCTTGTGTCCGAGTTTTTTTGTAACCAGGCAACAGAATGGACAAATCAAGCCTCCAGCATTGAGAATAAAGACATGAGCCTTTTAGTCTTTGCCTTTAAAGTTATGGTACTCCACTTGAGTACCATTTTAGATCATTGTTGCTGGAGGTGAGAGACATATATGTCAAGATGTTTGTTCAGTAAACAGCAGAACTACACACACAATGGATTCTGTGTTCAGTATCAAGTCACTGACTGGTGAAAAATAACAAGCACTACTTCAATGCAGCTTCATCATGATATGTGTGGGTGAAGATAGGAGTCAGGGGGTCACCAAATAGGAACCCTGTTGATGACCAACTGTGTCGAGTATTTCAGTATTGATGACTATAAACATGCAACAAAACATAACTCTGTGTGTGTGTGTGTGTGTGTGTGTGTGTGTGTGTGTGTGTGGGGTACTTGATCCTTCACCTTAGAAAACAGAATTACTGACTCTTACATTATTACTGGTGTGTTTCAGGAAACAATGCACATTTACATTACAATTGGTACTGGTTAACAAAATAGACATGTTTCCTCTTCCAGTTCTGGCCTGAAAGATGGCTGCCTCATGCTCTGAACTGTTGCTCTATTATACACTGACACTTAAGAGCCTTGGGTGTGGCCCCACAACTCCTGTTAAGCAGCCAAAAATCAAGATACAACCCATCTTCTCTGGCTGTAAATCACATCTGAGAGGCTTTAAGGAAAACTGTGAATCATTGATTGTAATCTCACATCAGCAGAGCAGAAAAGGCCTTCAGTTATAGAATGACAAAAAAAGAGAGAAAAATAAGATACAGGGATACAGACAGGGCATAAAAGTAGAAAAGATAAATATGTGTTCATGTGTGCTCTTAGATAAACAAATGTTTTCACATTTAATAATGGGTTCCTTGAATCAGGTTAAGTAGCATAGGAAAGACTTGTTTAAGATTTCCACTTTGGCTTTCAGTGATATTTTGGAGGTTAAAAAAATAGCATGACTGCAGCACTGTTTTTCCCTTAACATTAAACATCAGTGAGATTAGAATGTGTTTGTCTGGAAAGGTTTCATATAATACTCAACAGGAAAGCAGAAATACTACAACTGAATGAAAACATGTGAGTCAACAACAACCTAGCTGACAGCAGTGAGGAGTCACGTTTGTGGAATCTGTAGGATCTCCCTCTGAGGATCAATATGAGTCAATACATCAGGAAACAAACTGAAACAAACTGAGCCAAGCTTATTCATGCCATACTACAGACGAGTGAAAAAACACCCCTCCTCATGAGTAACACCCTGTGGGAGACAAAGTGGGGGAGAAAAACACTAGTGTGTGAAAGTGTTTTTTCATCATTTTACTATCATTATTAACACTCAACACCAACATCTGCCTGAACCACATTTTTATAGAAAGTTTCTTGGGAGCACAAGTATGTTTGCTCATATCTGGTTTCATATTTTACACCCACACAACAGCAGCCAACAGCAGCCAACCAACAAGAGTGTTACGGCAGCTCGCACAGATACATGACACTGAACTTGTGACTGTATTATATATGCATGTAGATAAAGTGAGGAGGAGAGTAGCTAAAGTTTGCAGGAATGCAGTTTATTCCCTTCAGAATGCTGTCTCCTAGTCCGCAGCAGCACGCGCACCAGCCTTACACTAAAATAAGGAAACAGCAGTTATACAGATCTGTTGGACATTTCACTGATTTGTCTCATTACTCTTCAGCATATTCCCCAAGTGTGTATTCAACACTGACGCTTAACCACACGTCATGTGTGAGAAATGCCTGCTCACCATGCTGCCGGTGCGCCCTCGCTCCTTCGCCATGCGCCTCCGCCGTGCGCTCTAGGGCGTGTATCATCACCTGTGCGGTGAGACTGGGAGTCTGCGTGGCTTTGTCAGCCGTCATTGGCCTCGGCGAAGGCGGAGAGTCTGGTAACGAGTCGCTTTCATAGGAGAAATACCCACTGGAGCGGCGACGGCCACGGAATATAGACCTCATCTGAAACCTGCTGAGGCTATCAGAAAGGAGGGTGGCTTTGACTCCGATCTGGGACGGCGAGTCCGGCTCTCGTCCTTCGCCGGTGGGACCGGTGAAACCGGGGCTCAGCTCGCCGCTCGCTGAACAATCTATTTGCGTCGTGGCTCCAGCGGCACTGACGTTGGATGACTCTCCTCCGCGGACTGCGGACGAGCCATCGGACCGTTTTGGTGGTCTGTTGGATGAATAGGCACCGTCAGCTTGGGCTTTCATTCCTGCTCTAACAGTGTGTGCGCATCTGGACTTTCAGCTCCTGGCTTCACATGCATGCATGCAACAGCGCACTGGACCCGGACCTAAACCAGACTCAAGTTGTTTTCTGCTAATAAAAAGGACTGACCCTGGTTAATTCAATCTGATTCATTTCCATATGGGGTTCAGAGACCCAAGCAGTTGAGCCCATTTCGCAGAAGCCAAAGTAAACTGAAAACTGTTTACTAACCTGGTCCTTAAAGCAACCCAGGTTTTGTTACGGGTCTAAGAGCCGGGGACAACTCACTGTTACTGTTGTAGTCGAGGTTTCCTGTTCAAAGTGGACGCACTGTGCGTCTCCATTGTTTAGAATGTGCTGATAGAGCATATCTTGTTTAAAGGGAGGAAAAATAATCAGACATAAAGGAAACGACTGTAGAAACTGCAAATGCGTCACAGACGACATGCAGCTATAGGTGTAAAGAGACGTCCATCTGAGAAGATGGTCTGATTCTCCCCTAAATTATATTTCATGTTTTTGATATTTTATCTAGCCTTTTTTTGTAGGATTTAACTGTTTCTCCGTGTGATAGTTTTTATGTGCCTGTGCTATTTTTTGTTTTTACTAGCTCACCTTAGGATACTTAAAAAAGAGAACATGTTCATGTCACTGAACATTACTGCTCTGAAGACTCTCAACATGTTTTCCCCTTTTTGCGGCGCTTCCTGTTTGTCCAGACAAAACTACTGTTCCCTCATCGCACCGATTCCCGGCGGCAATGACCTACTTCTGTGCCAAATAACCCTTCAGTTAGAATCGAGCGGTTTTTATCACCGTGCGTTCATGCGCCGACGACCAACGACAAGTTTACATAGTTTTGATGGAAACCAACGGCATGCGCGTTTAAGCGATTTTACGCACGGAGCAACAACCGCACGTAAACTGGAGTCGACAACTGTCTTCCAGTCTCGTGAAAATAAAACTTTCCCGGCGTTTGCTTGTCCGACCGTACAGAGGTATGTGGATCTGTGTGTGCCGACACCGAGCAGCGGTCATCTGAGCAGAGAGGGCAGATGGACGGAAACACGCGTCGGTGGAGTTTAAACACACAGAAACCAGACATTTCATCAGGTGTCACGGTGTTCAGTGTTGATGAGATCCGTTCAGTGGTGCATTCAAATGAAAGGATAGGCTTCCTTATTTACTCCATAGACATCCACACAGCATTTTAAAATCTAATATTACACACACATTTCAGATTATACGACTGAGGTTCTTTCTACTAACAGAACAACACTAGTAAACTACTACTAGTAATAGTAAAGTGTCTGTTGCGTGGATAGTATGTGTGTGTGTGTGTGTGTGTGTGTGTGTGCGCGCACGTTTCCATCCGCTCTCCAACCCAGTGATGCTTGTGCGCCTCCCACCGGACAGCCTGAACTCAACCGGGGTGAACGGGCACATGCAGCGACAAAATGCGCGTATCGTCCGTTACAACAAATACTAATCCCAAAAACAGACAAGAGAAACATCCTTCCTGTTTTATGTGAAACCATCTGACAAAAAGCGATTCTATGACCTCGATCATAAAAGCACATAATGCGTCACTTATAGAATTAAAGATCATCTCTATTATTTGGCGCACGCTCCGTTCTCACAATAACTTAAAAAGAACATCTGAAAATTACTTACACTCTGTTTCGCTCATATTTCCAACCCAGTTTATCAACGCAAAAAACACACATATAGGTTTTTAGCCCAGGTGAAGTGTACTTTGAACTCCACTCGTGGGTGAAGAGGCTGATAGAAGGAACCGAAGCCGGTGCGCCGTGTTTCCAAACATGCCGGCACTAAGAGGAGCCACTGCCCCGAGCAAAAGGCGCACTTCAGATAACACCACGGGAATGATGTCCAAAAAGTAGGAAAGAGCCGGAAAAAAAAAAAAAAACCGAAAAAAGACATTAATAATAAGTCAAATCAAACTGTCAGCCTATTTCACCATGTTGACTCTTATGATAAAGTAGAAGTTTAAACGGTAGTTTTAATTACATTAGTTCACTCCAAACATGTTTCGGTGACTTTAAATTGACGTTTCATAGGAAAATGCCCACTGCCATTTCTGTTTTTTATTTTATTTTTTACGCGCGCTGCCGACGCGTGAGGAGACATGCGGCTTTTAATGTGACAGCTGACGTGCCTGCAAGATCATAGGTAAAGTAGACTTTTATAAAGTACACATTTAAGACAACAACCTTCTTCTCTTCATCCAACTCACCTGGATGGACAGGACATGTCAGCGGCGGGGTATCACCGCCGACTCCAAAAATAACAAGGTGGCAATTTTAAGAGGGAAAAGGGGAAAACTATAGGAGTCCAAATATCCTGTCAAGTCCAAAATGACAACAAAAAAAAAAAAAAACAAAAACAAAAAACTTCCAAAAGTCTTAGAAATAAATCCCAGTTGTAGTCTTTACTGGCTGAAGTATCCAGGAGAGGAAAACAGGCTGTTCCGCCTTGGAGTAAACAAGCCGCTTCGTCCAGAGGGCTGCTCTTTTGTCTGCAATGTTTCCTTCCTCTCTCTCTTTCTCTCCCTCCCTCTCTCTCTCTCTCTATAAAAACTACAGTAACGCTGCGTCTCCGTTTTTAAACAGGAGGAGTGCTAAACCCGCCTCTTATCCACGCCTCCTCTTGTGCTTCCTGCCTGTTAGAGCTCCTATCAGCAGTCAGCAGTGTCCAGAAACCAGGTGAAAGCAACACATGGGTAGAAAGTACATTGTTGCTGAGGCAGACTGTGCAAGGTTTACAGTGTAGGTGTAATAATCACACAACATAATAACAACAAAGACTACCTCCAACAGCACACATGCATAAACTAAAGCTGTAAGTGCAGTAACATGCACTATGTGGTGTGATGTGACTGGAACAAATAATAAGGAAATGCATGTAAATTCATTAAGGAAGACAATATTTCAGTAGCTCTGTCCCTTTCTCTCTCTGTGTGTGTTTTTCTAATTGTGTCTGTGTGTTTTATACACCAGTCTGCAGTGGCTTTTTTAACATGCACACATCATAAAGTCAAATGCAACCTGATGTCCACTTGTTGATGCTGCTTTACAATGCAGGACACAACAGAAAGGGATGAGCTGCTCACAGCTGGAAAAAATATTTACTAAATTTGGATGGTGGCGAGACAGTTGCAAAAGCGTCTCGGAAAATAAAACAATCTTTGGTAAAGTTAAGAGATCCATAGGGAAGCACTGGAGTTTTCCTAGTTCATATTGACTGGCATTGATTCACATATTTTACCACAAAACCCTGTAGAAAAATACCTTGTTAAACACTATCCTGTGTTAAATAGGACAAAATAATTGATAGATATTAGATATTATGCCGTTTCTGCATTTGCCAAAACATAAATAAAACTATCAAATCATGTTTCGTGCATATCTTTAAGTATTTAAATCATTGTAATGTGTTGTCTAAGCATCAAAACATAGGATGCATTGTTGATAATTTTGCCCAAAGTGAATGTGAGTACATATTACTCAGAGCTGCTGACTCATTCTAAAAATGAAACACTTTCTAGGTTTCAGTGTGCAGGGTTTTATCATCTTCTGATCAGAATAAATTAAGTTAAGCTGTTCTTTCATGATATAATAATATTTGCTATCGTAAGCATAGTGTTTTATATGCAGTATGTGTAAGTTCAATGTGTTGATATTTAATAAAAAGACCCAGAAGCCTGGTGAAGGTTATCAGCGCCCCCACCAGGCCACTGATCAAACTAGATGAAAACCTGTATCTCAGTTTGATGAATGTTATCAGTTTTCTATTAATTATAAGGAAGGTGCTGTGGGACAGTGGAAGTAGATAGATAGATAGATAGATAGATAGATAGATAGATAGATAGATAGATAGATAGATAGATAGATAGATAGATAGATAGATAGATAGATAGATAGATAGATAGATAGATAGATAGATAGATAGATAGATAGATAGATAGATAGATAGATAGATAGATAGATAGATAGTTTTTTTTTTTGTCATTTTTGCCATTTGTAAATAAAACTATGTCTGGTCATTTAAAAAAAATGTGTTTCAATTCACACACAAAAAAAGTAAAAAGTGGTGCGTAAGAATCCCAACTGAAAAAAATAGCCCAAAAATTAAAAATATCCTTAACTTTTTTTTTGTAGTGTAAATAGATAGCTTTGTTAATCTTCAAATGGGGAAATTAAAATGCCATGGACTCATACCACTCATCACAAAGTACAAAAAACACATCAACATTATTATGGACTCTGCTACAGACTCTTGTAAGTTCAGTGCAACAGTGAAATAGCCTACTGGCAATTTCAAATAAAATTCTCATTATAAAATGCCATAACAGCAGGAACAAGAGTTAAGACGGGGCGTCACCATTCGCTCCCAAACTCATCAGACATCTTTTGCTCTTTACACTGCACTGAAGTTAATCCCAAATCAGCTGTTGGATAATTTGATATGCTCTCATCCACCTTTGAATGTATAGTATAGAATATAAATGACAAAAACACACCTCGACATCCCAGATTGGGACAGCTGAGCAAAACCACCATCCCCAGTCTAATGGACAGAATACTCAGCCTACATCAGTGCAATAGTCACAACACATGAACCTTGTTTTCCTAATCTTTCTTTGTATATATCCTATATTTCTTGTACATATCCTTATTTGTTGTATATATTTCTCATTTGTAGTATAGAGTTAGCTTTTGTACATTTCAGTAGTTTTAGTAGTACTTCAGTAGCATATGTATATTTAACATTTTATCCTGTAGCTTTTTGCATATGCCTACATTTTTCAGTATTTGTGTTTTATTTTTATACAGTCTTTTTTTGCACTAAGTGTTTTAGCTGCTAAACAGAACAGAACTGCTAAACTGATTTTCATTGTTCCTGTGACAGTGACAAAAAAGATCTATTCTATTCAAAAACAACCTGAGGATAAAGAAAAAAGCATGTTATTCTATTAAAATATTTTCCCTCAGGTTCTTACTCGTTATTTATGTCAAATGATAGATGTGGTGTGTACAGATTTACATATGTTTATTTTGTCGTAGATAATGTGAGATAGCTGGTCTACGCATGAATTCTGGTACAATAATGTTCATTCATGCGTAGACCAGTTATCTCACATTATCTACGACAAAATAAACATATCTAAATCTGTACACACCACATCTATCATTTGACATAAATAATGAGTACGCACCAGAGGGAAAATATTTTAGCAGAACAACATGCTTTTTTCTTTATGTCAAATGATTGATGTGGTGTGTACAGATTTAGATATGTTTATTTTGTCTTAGATCAGGGGTATCAAACTCATTGTGGTTCAGGGGCCATATTTAGCCCAATTTGATCTCAAGTGGGCCAGACCAGTAAAATAATAACTTAATAACCTATAAATAATGACAAAGCCAAGTTTTTCATTTTGTTTTAGTACAAAAAACCCCAATTAAATTATGAAAATATTTACATTTTACAAAAAAGATGTGAATAATCTCAAAAAACAGAAATTTCATTTGAAAAATTAGTGCAATTTTAACAATATTATGCCTCGAGTTATTTATACATGTACATTACACACAATGTTACATAAACATTTGGTAACAGGTATAATATTGTTAAAATTTTGGAGTCTGGAACTAAAATTTGAACAATTTTTACAATATTACATCTCTTATTATCAACACAACTACAGATCACTGTGGATCCATAAATGCACAAACATTTAGTAACAGGCAGAATATTGTTAAAATTGCACATTTCAGGTTGTTCATCTTTTTTTTTATTTATGTATTTATTTGCGTTTTATTGTGAAAGAATAGTTTTGTAAATGTAAATATTTTCAGTGTAATGTTTTTTTTTTTCCACATTTTTTTCCACATAATTTTTCACAAAGACAATTTGTAGTTGTCATTATTTATGGGTTATTGTGTTGTTATTTTTACTGGAGATCTCACTGGTCCTGTATGTGGAACCTGAACCGAAATGATTTTGACAACCTTGACTGTTCAGGTTAATTTTTGCACTTTCATGCTGTGGGCCAGAATGGAACCTTTGGTAGGCCAGATTTGGCCCCCGGGCCGCATGTTTGACACCTGTGTCTTGGATAATGTGAGATAGTTGGTCTACGCATGAATTCTGGTGCAGTAATGTGGAAAGTATCATGTATAGTGTAAATAATATGTGCACGGTTGAAATATCTGGCTATTGTATAGAATTTTATAGTTGTTTGTGCTTTTACTGTTTTTTTAAATTTTTTTTATGGAACATCTCCTGTGGGACAACAGATGGAAAGTTGCCTTTGACTACAATTCGGAGTGTTTACATTCATTATGTTCATTAATGCTCACTGTCCACTGAAACTGAAATTGAAATGTGCATATTATCCACACAGGATTTTACATCCTTAACCCATAAAGACCTAAACACCCACTGTCGACCAAAATCCTCTACTGATCTAAAATGTTTAATAACTTCTAATTCACTAATCCTATTAATATGTTGAAATAATTGGTGTAAAATGCAGTTTGTCATCTTTTCATTGTCATCAGATATAACCTATTTGGACATTCAGAGGCTCCGTAGTGAACGTGGAAACATTGTCATCTTCTACAACATTGATTCACCAGTAAAACCCATGGAGTTGGATCAATGACAGTGGATGGAGACACTGGATTTATGTTCAGTTAATGATAGATTTGACTGAAAAACTTACTTTTTCTTCAGTTTTCTCTGCTTTTGATATAATAACCCTCAACTTTAATCTGAGCTTTTATGAACATCTATATGATCAGTGAATTAAATACAGAAAAACAGATGATGAACACCAAAGAAAAACCAAAATACAGAGGATAATATTATAATAAATGGTGGTAAATCACTTAAGAAAGGTTAAATATAGAGAAAAATTCAAGTAGCACTGGGTTTTTATGGGTTAAAATACTGCAGATGGGAAGGGTCCAAAGAGATGATGAGGTCCCAGTGACTTTTTTGGGAAAGGAAACTTGGATAAGTTTGCGTGAGTCTCACAGCAGCACGGGCAACGTAATACCAAATGAGTCACGCATACATTTACAGTATTGGCACAGACAGACCAAGGGGTGAGGGAATCAATTTCATTTACATGGGATCAATACTGATCAATACCTCAGAGTGTGGGAAAATGTTGGTCACTGTCTACACGAGCGTATATTTCTACTACTTGGTATAATTACAACTCTGTTCATCTCAAGCTTCTTCCAGTTATTTCATGGGTAAAAGTTTTATTGGGAGGTTTTTTTAAGGATTTTTTTAATAGAGGGTTACTCGATAATACTGATACAACATATACTGATTCTTTAGACGTATCAAGGTTAATTTGTTTGCTGGTTTGTTTGACAGCGTAAAGATAGTGAGATTAACCTAAATAAACAGGATGCATCTGAATAATTTTCATCAGATCATCAGAAAGCAAGAATAAATCTTATAAAGTCATGGTTTGTTTGAGTGACAAAAGATATTCAGCATAACTGATATAAAAGAGAAAAACAGTTGAAAAGGCAGGTCTGTGCCAAATGTTTGCTTTCATACAAGTGCATTAAAATGTGTTTTGTTCTTTGATATGGGTGTTTGCCTGTACTCTCTGCAAATTTGACTGAACAGGCAAATCATTGTTGCCGCCTTCCACTGCTGTATCACCTAAACCTAACAGAGTTTTATGACATCATTCAGGAACGCCAAAGGGAATTTGAAGGTAATTACAGATTACACACAACAGTAAACTCCATTAAACTCAATGGGCTAGAAGAGGTTGTAAATTAGACTCATGTGCCACCAACCTAACAATTATGTAACAGTGAGCAAACAAGAGGATGGCACTCTGTCTCATGATGAGTAGATAAACTCAGACAAGAGCTGATTAATTTCCAGTTTGTCCATAAACAGTGTGAGCTTTATACACAGTAGCACCACTTGCTGAGCATTACTGATCATGATGGGATGTAACAGGTATGCCTTCATTATTTTATATGCAGTGGTAATTATTTTGAGTCACTATACCTAAAATATAAAATGTAAATTCCCCCTCCACATGCCAGTATTGCCCGGAATTAACTTCATTACACTGTTTTGACCCAGTTGTGAAAGTGAGTGAGGCGTTAAAATTGGATGAGTCACACACAGAGAAGGGTGTGAATCAGTTAATCCACCAGAGAAGACTAATGTAAACTGAAAGAACTAGTTAAATCAATGTACACCCATTATAATGTTAAAAAAAGCAAATAAAAAAAATAGGAATACTTTTGTGCAACATCAGGGACCTTTCTGTGTGGAGTTTGCATGTTCTCCATGTGTTTGTGTAGGTTCTCTCCAGGTACCTTCCTCCCACCATCCAAAGACATGCACTGATAGGTTAATTGGTCAACCAATAATTACCCATAGGTGTGAATATGAGGGTGATTGGTTGTTCGTTTCTATATGTCAGCCCTGTGATGAAGTGGCGACTCGTCCAGGGTGTACCCCCCCTTTGCCCATAGGTAGCTGGGACAGGCTCCAGCACCCCCTGTAAACCTAGTGAGGATAAAGCGGGTTCAGAAAATGAACGAAGGAATGAATACTTTTGCCACGACCTGTCATGCAAATTCTGATTCTGTTATTAGAAACCAAAATGAGAAATACCTAAAAGAAAGGCCTAACAAGCAGATCCATTAATATAAATCAGCATTTTAGGCTCCTCTTTACTGATACCTTAGGGTTAATTACATTTATTTAAACCTTAAATGTATCTGATATTAACAGTTGTTGCCAATGCATCAGCAAAATGGGTCAAACTGAAAGCATTAACAAGCTGTTGTTGAGATTGTCAAATATTTTGTTTTATAATGTGTGTATATGATCGAGCCAGGGTATGGGTGGGGTGGGGTGGGGTTTTGTTCATTACCTCTGCCAAGGAATGGTGGAGGTTATGTTTTCATCGGGGTTTGTCTGTTTGTTTGTCTGTTAGCAAGATAACTCAAAAACTTATGGATGGATTTGGATGAAATTTTCAGGAAATGTTGATACTGGCATAAGGAGCAAATGATTAAATTTTGGTGGTGATCGGGGGGGTGGGCTGATCTGCCTTGGCGGACGACTGCGCTCTCTGAGTTCTTTTCTATTTTTTGTTTTGTTTTTTCTCCTCTTTTTTTCTCTGTGTTACTTTGTCTGTTTGTATTTCTTAATGTTCAAAATTTAAAAATTAATAAAGATATCTGGAAAAAAAAATTAAAGCATGGTCTCTCATTTGTAATCATATAACACAGTAATATTAGTATTTTAAAGATGAGGAATACATTTTAATCCTTAATTATTATTTATAATTATTTATTTATATAAATGGCTAAATAGATAAATAGAAGAATAAATAAAATAAATGATGCATTGATTGTCATTTCATTTATCAAATCTCTGTGAAAAGAAAGAAAGTGTGTGTGTGGGTGTGATTGTGTGTCCACATGTGTTCAACAGATATTGACGAGCGGTCATTGAGTGCTAATGGAAGCCAATCGGTTCCCATGCAGTGAACTGTGACACTCTTATTCTGTCCTCCCCCCACGAGACAATACTGACCACCTGGACCAATACTGTGAGTGTAAGTGTGTGTGTTCTAGTGTGTGTGTGCATGCCCATAATAATATTGACTGGTTGTAATGTGAGAGGTCAGGACACAATAGCACTGTGACTCTGAAGACCTAACACCCCACTGAGAGAGGTCACAGCTAAGTGTCACCCACACACCCCAGGACGCTCATGCTTCTGGTCACTATTCACCTTTTAGCTTTTAATATAAGGGCTGCTGAGTTGGATCTGTTCCAAGACTTGTAAGTGTTGCACATGTAAATAGCAGGTTGAGTCTGTGCTGTGGTTGTTCAAGGAGGCACAAATTGTTTGCATGTAATAAAAGCTAATAATCAATGTAATGTCGCCGGACAACAAGAAGGTCCAGGGTTGGAGCCCAGAGCTGAGGCCTTTCTGTGTAGAGTCTGCATGTTCTTCTTTTATATGTATCGGATTTCTATGACCTTATTGGACCTTAACAACATATACAACAGTTCACTTTAACACCCCCCCCCAATATCACACCATGTGCATGGGCCACCATGGTGTAAATATGTAAGTAATGTTGTTGTTTTTAATTCTAATTTCTTTATTTTTAGAAGTATTTATATAAATACTAAATTTCTTATTTTTCTCTTTATATTTTAATTTTCCACTCATTTGTGGTTTTTCTACCTGTGTTTTTCTCTGCACTTGCTTGTTGTATGTTGTTGCTGTTTACTGTGAAATTTTGCCACAGTGGGATAAATAAAGTCTTATCTTATCTTATCTTATCTTATCTTATCTTATCTTATCTTATCTTATCTTAACAGGTTAAACGGAGGTCCCTAAATTCTTCATAAATGCAAAGGACAGCATGAATTACAGCCCTTCTCTATACATGTAATGAACTACTGATCAGTAAACGGTACAGTGTCAGTTGACATACACTCCATCTGATACAATAATCAAATAAGGAATTAAAGCTGCACTGCTTGGTTTTTTTAAGCAAACATTGCATAATTTCCTTTTAGCATATTGTAATCCAAGTGGACTATTTTACAGTTCTGCATCTACTCTTAGCTATTTCTGTCAGGTTGTACAAAATCTACCCAAAAATTCTGTGATTTTCAAAGGTGTTTTCAGAGAGACAAGTGGAGGATTACATATTGATTGACAACTCTAAACACCAATTACTGATCAGATTATGCCAGATTTTGAGTCTGCTGATCTACTCAGTGTCTAAGAACATGATTTCATTTTTCCAACAGTATGAGAATCACATCAAGTTCATCTATATTCATGCTTAGTCTTTTGATTTTTACTGACAGGAGAAAGCTGAGGGAAAATTTCTAGCCTTACTTTCTAGCGTTTCAGCTCTTGCAGCTTTAAGCAGGTAGCAGTTCAGTTTGGTTCAGTAGTTTATTGTCACCTTCATTATATACACCTTCAGCATATATGAAAATTAGATAACGTCCTCCATTTATCATAAATGCTCATAAAAGCATAAACACACATAAGTCACACACCATAACAGTCACCCTTCTAAAAAGCAAACAATCCACACATTAAAAGCACAGTGGATTAAAAGTCCAAGAGCAGCCTGGGAGTGACAAGGTCCTGGATGCGGAAAATGAATGAAGAACTTTTAGACAAAAAATCTCAGAAGTATTTGAATTTTCTACTTACACTGTATGCAAAAAACTGAATTATATCCAGAAAATACCAGTAATGGTGTTCACTGATAGCAGCATATTTTAAAGCAGTAGGTTGTGGTATTAAATTACATAAAGGTGTCAGTTACAGATGACAAAATGGTAAATCTATATTGTTCCATTCCATCTGTGGCTGTGCTCTGCAGCTGCTCCATGTCCAACTACATCTACTGCAGTCTGACAAAAATGAACTATGACATATTTTGTCGCATGACAGTGTGAATTTCCACTTTACTTTTTGTTGATTTCTTTGTAACAAAGCCTCAACTCTGCAGTGAACCAAACTTAATTTGACTACAGGCCAGACTGTCTGCTCTCTGTGCCACAAATATGAAAGCCAGACTAATCTCCCTGACTTTCTCTGTCTTCCCTTTTCTTTGTTTCACTCTTTTTCCTATCACTTCATCTCTCTCGTCTCTTGATATTTATCTCACAACTCTGCCTGCACCTCCATTCATTTATTCCCATTTGGTTGTATTAGCTCCCCTGACTGAAAAACACAATGTGTACCTTGCATGTGTGTGAGGCTGGTAGTACAGTTGTTCTCACTTTGCTGTGATCAAACACTAGCGACAGACACACTCCTGTGCACACAAACACACACACACCCCTTATGTCATGCAGCACACTGATTAAATATTGGTTTGTAGTGTTTTGTGTTTGCTGCAGAATCTATGACCAAATAAAACCAAATGGACTTAGACACACTGCAGAATGGGTGAAGAGTACAGATGACCAGAAAGTTACATGCAAATATGCATATATCTGCAAATGAAAAACTAGTATTTAGCCCATAAGGACCCCTTATATATTTAACTTCCCTTAAGTGGCTTATCACCATTTATTGTAATATTACCTTCTGTATTTTGTGTTTTTTCAGTGACAGTCAGGTATTTGCCTATGTTTAATTTACTGATCATGTTTGTGTTCATAAAAGCTAAGAGTAAAATTGAGTGTCATTATATCAAAATTAAAGAAAACTAAAGAAAAAGTGACTTTTTCAGCAAAATATATCTTTAACTGAACATAAACCAAGTGCCTCCATCCACTGTCATTGATCCAACTCCATGGGTTTTATTGGTGAATCAATGTTGTAGAAGATGATGGTGTTTCCACGGCAACTACAGAGCCTCTGAACGTCCAAATGGGTCATATCTGATGACCATGAAAAGATGACAAACTGTTTTTTACATCAATTATTTACACACATTGATAGGATTAGTGGATCAATAGGTATTAAACATTTATATCTGTTGATGATTTTGGTCACCAGTGGATGTTCGGGTCTTTATGGGTTAACAGTATTTACAGTCAGCTCCATAAGTATTTGGACAGTGACACAAATGTTGTAATAATCAAGATGTGGTTGAAGTGTGGACTTAAAGTTTTCATTCAAGGACTTTCATATGTTGTACAGAAGGCGGCTGAAGTAAAGGCCTGGAAAATTATCTGAGGAACAAAACTGAGCATTTAGTGAAGTGAATGGGTTCCAGACTTCAGGCCGTAATTGACTGCCAAGGATTTTGATCCAAACATTAAAAACAACCCTCATATTTACAGTGATCTTAATGTATCCATTTACTTTTGAGCCTCTGAAAATGGAATCTCTATGTTTTAAATGGTTGTAATTCCTAAACAGTTCATGTAATATTTCTGTGAAACCTCTTATGTCACCATTTGAATACTTATGAACCTGACTGTAGCTATTTCTTACCCACACTTTCATAATGTACAACACAAAACAAGAATAAGTCAGATGAAAGCTATATAGAAAGAAGAAAGAAAAAAGAAGAAGAGCCTGTTTTCACTTCATTTCAGTACAGAAAACATACTGTGCAGCTTTTTCTGAGCATTCTCCTTTGGTAGTGACATGAAAGAACAATGACATTTTAGAGCTGGGAGGAATTCTGTCTTAAACATCTGGTACAATCTACCTGTAGGGTCATGTTTAAATGACTTGTGTCCTTTGTGCTGTGTCTAGTGTGTCGTGTGTGTGTGTGTGTGTGTGTGTGTTTGTGTGTGCGTGTGTGTGTGCGTGTGTGTGCATGTGTGTGTGTTAAGTGCCAGAGTTCGGAGCTTAAGATGCTGATCCAGCAGACAGACTGATCCAAACACACCAGAGACACATCTGGGTTTTATTTGCTTTCTGTGTTATACACAATGCGATCTCAAATTACCATGCACATGCAAACACGCGCACAAAGTAAGGTTGATTTGATACAGTTATTGAGAAGATTCACAGAACAGTCTGGATGATTAGATCTTAGATTATCAACCTCATGAACGTTTGGTATTACTGTTTTTTTTTTTTTTTTACAGTCTGTATGTCATGAGTGAGACCTAAGATGAAAGGCAAACTTCCAAAACCCCTCAATGTACACTTACTGTTAGCAGCTTTGTAGAAAATGTGATCCATTAACAATAACTATTTCTCTAGTATTGATTTTTACAAACATGTGCCTGAATGCCAACATTTGTTTCTGCAGCTTTTTTTTTTTTTTTTTAATCCATTAGAATTACAGTTCTGGCATCAAAACATGTCTCAGTTGTTCAATTATCTAACTGAACACATGCAAATCTTAACTGACAGTATGTGGTGAGGTATAGAAACACAATGATGTATTCTCAGTGAGCACAAAGTCAATTTGGTTATTGGAAAAGAAAAGCATGTGGTTTGAGAGTTAGATCAACAGCTCTGTGTGAACACAGAGGAAATGGAAAAATAGACATGGTTACTTTAATAGATGGTCTCTTTAGTGAGAAAAGTCTTAACTGCCACATGAGGTTAAAGCATAGAGTGGAAAAAACAAACTGAGCAATACACACACACCTTCAGAACAGCATTCACACACTTCTGCAGAAAATCATTTGATGAAGCATGTCTGGATTTCTCTGAGACATTTAAATTGACACACTACTACATTATTACTGTATCCATACTCACAAAAATGCACAGCAACACTATATTAAATCTGATGTAAATTCAATAATACTTGAATGACATTAACATACTGTATTTTGTAACAGTTTGGACTCCAGCCAACTTTCATCTCCAAATGGGATTAAATACATCACACTGATGATGATGATTATGATTAAATATTGTACAGAGTCTGATGGCAGTGTAGATGAAGTATCTTTGATAATGTTCAGTCCTGCATTTTAATGAGATGAGTGGTCTGCAGCTGCTTCTCTGATTAGAATGTGGAAGAGGAAGGTATAGATTGTCTTAGATGACTGTTATGGTTGGTATTCACTGTTCAGAATATGACTTATGTCACATTCATGGAGTTTCTCAGTGGTGGGCCTACAGCTTTTCAGCAGATTTTCATTTGACTGAACAGTTTTGTCCGGGAACAAAAAGGACAAAGTCCTTGCCCCAAGTGGAGGAGTTCAAGTATCTTGGAGTCTTGTTCACGAGTGAGGGAAGGATGGAATGTGAGACTGACAGGTGGATTGATGCAGGGGCTGCAGTGAAGTGGTCGTTGTATCGGTCTGTCATGGAAAAGAAGGAACTGAGCCGAAAGGCAAAGCTTTTGATATACCGGTCAATCTGTGTTCCTACTCTACCTGTGGTAATGACCTTTGGATCTTGAACGAAAGGACAAGATCCCAGATACAAGTGGTCGAAATGAGTTTCCTCCGTAGGGTGGCTGGGCGCACCTTTAGAGATAGGGTGAGGAGCTCAGTCGCCAGGGAGGAGCTCAGAGTAGAGCCGCTGCTCCTCCACATCGGGAAGGGCCAGCTGAGGTGGCTTGAGCATCTGTGTCGGATGCCTCCAAGACGCCTCCCTAGGGAGGTGTTCCTGGCATGTCCCTCCAGGAGGAAGCCTCAGGGAAGACCTAGGACACGCTGGCTGGCCTGGGAAAACCTCAGGATCCCCTCAGAAGAGCTAGAGGAGGTGTGTGGGGAGAGGGAAGTCTGGGCATCCCTGCTTAGACTGTTGCCTCTGCGACCTGGCCCCGGATAAGCAGAAGAAGATGGATGGATGGATGGACAGTTTTGACTTCCACTAGTCGACAGCATTTACATTATGAAACTAAACACAAAGCAAATAGAGCATAGTGAAATGCTTTACACTGACAAGCAGCTCACAGGCACTTGAAATACTAAAAATTCCACAAACGTCTGAAGTGATTGCTCAGGATAAAAATTTTTTGATGTGGTTGACACATTACACAGTAAAAACATTATCTTTGCACTTTATCAGAAAGAAATGACAGCAAGACGCTTTCAAGTGTGGTGAAATGACAGCAGCTTATGAAGATGCTTCATTATGATGTGTTACTACAAGATCCAACCACAAAAAGTATCTGTAGGGCAATTTATGATGTTCTTAAATGGTTTGTAGGCTCAAACAGTTGAAGACTATAGCAAAAGAAAATGAATGTAAATCGAAAAAAGAAAAAGAAAGAAAGACAACTATGCTGCTACCACATCACTGTCTGCTTTACTTTATTATGACTCTTGGTTGTTTGATTGTTCTTGATTTCTATAGCACACAAATATGCATGATGGAAAAGATTTTGCAGAAAAAATCAAATGTCAAAATAAGCAGCAGCAGCGGATACGTGCAGCAGGAGTAGTCACAGAGCTTACAACAACATGACCTCATGACATTTTGTCACCTGAAATATTCTGAATTCTGTTTTGCTGCAACCAAATCTGAAACTGTCTTCTGCTCTCATTTTGTTGCTCTATTTCTGAAGTCTTGTGCATCTACCACATACACATGCATACAGTTACACTCGTATACATCAAGAAATAGTTAAACAAATAAAACCCACCACATGCACCTTTCAGAAAACCCAAAACGTGATATTTCACAGACAGGATGCAGATATTTAGATGAAAGAAGCAAGGTATTGAGTGCTCGGTGTTTCCCCCATACAAGGGGTCTGGAGTTTTAATCCCACTCAGGAAGAAAACATTAGAGCATATACTGTATTTCCATCTAGTTACACACTTATTTCAGTATATAGGTGTGCCTATTCTGATAAACTATAAAAAAAATGTAAACATATGTAAAGCGTTTTGCATCCAGCAGAGTTTAATCAGCCATAACTGATTATTACCATCATAGTGGGGTTTATATGATCACCAGCATCTGTCTGCCTGTCTACAGGTTTATGCAAAAACTACAGCACCAATTGAAGTGAACTTAGAGGTGGAGGAGGATGAGCCTCCTAATTATAGATTCAGACCCATTACAAGGGGTTGAAGCTGTAATTGATTGTGATTTGTTTAACCCCGTGAAAACCAAGGATGTAGTTTAATAGGAGCTGGTTTAACTAATGGCACTGACTCACCACTTTGGGACTTGATAATATCATAGAAGTAAAGTGTAGTAATGCCCTTTATGGAGGTCTGTGGCCCCACTAATATTAACTGTACGATGTGTTGCTTCCATCCTGTTCCATTGCACATTATATACAACTAGTGCGTTGACCCGTGGAAATCCATGGGTTCTAGAAGCAGTACAGTTGATAAAATGGAGCTGAACTAAGCTCACTGATGTAACACAGATTAGGAAGACATGTAATGGCCCTCATTTTGTTTTGCATTGACATGGATGTGGACCATAGACTTGTACACAGGACTGAACATACAGACAGCAAAAACAGGAACGCCCACTAACGTTAAATCTGGTTAGAGCCGAGGGGGAAAACAAACCAGTCTGCCATTAACCATAATACTGAACAGTGCTGTGTGCCCTTTTGCACTGCGAATAAACAAAAAAAAAATCACCAAATAAAGTTTTACATTTTACCAAATAATAAAACGGAGCCACAAAGGAGGACAAAATGGCTTTTAGCTATCAGAAGAGAGGACGAGTTTGACAGATTATGGCACCCAACAACAAGATGTGTATATCTGCAGACAGCACTTCATTTCAGGTCAGTTTAATGTAATGTCAACCATTTCCAAACAATCGTACACCATGTCAGGGGTATCAGGAATATTAGATTAATTGTTTGAACGCTAATGAACTTGCTACATTTGTAATTTGTGTAGATTTCCTTGCAATATGTACAAAAGTACACATTCAGAACCTAAGTAGGAGTACAGATACTTGTGTACAAAAGTCTGGTAAAAGTACAGGGTGGGGAAGCAAAATTTACAATGAACATTTAGTTGTTTTTGCTCAGCAGGCACTACGTCAATTGTTTTGAAACCAAACATATATTGATGTCATAATCATACCTAACACTATTATCCATACCTTTTCAGAAACTTTTGCCCATATGAGTAATCAGGAAAGCAAACGTCAAAGAGTGTGTGATTTGCTGAATGCACTCGTCACACCAAAGGAGATTTCAAAAATAGTTGGAGTGTCCATAAAGACTGTTTATAATGGAAAGAAGAGAATGGCTATGAGCAAAACTATTATGAGAAAGTCTGGAAGATACTATTAAAGAAGAATGGGAGAAGTTGTCACCCGAATATTTGAGGAACACTTGCGCAAGTTTCATGAAGCGTGTGAAGGCAGTTATTGAGAAAGAAGGAGGACACATAGAATAAAAACATTTTCTATTATGTCAATTTTCTTGTGGCAAATAAATTCTCATGACTTTCAATAAACTAATTGGTCATACACTGTCTTTCAATCCCTGCCTCAAAATATTGTAAATTTTGCTTCCCCATCCTGTAGAAGTACTGATTAAAGTTCTTTACTGAGTATGGTATAGTATGGTATACTCCAAGCATAAAATCAACTCTAGCCCTCTGAAGGACATTTCTATTGCCTGTTTCTATGCAAAGCTAAAACAACCTCACGTCATATTAGACCAACAACAACATTAATAATTCACATTAATTTGTCTATTTAATGTCAGGTACTGAAATTATGTTAAGTTTAATTCATCATATGTGTAGTAAAAGTGATATAGTCTCTTACCAGGTGACTCCATTAAGTAGCAGCAGATGTCTGGAGATGACACTTCAGTGCACTGAGCCGGATCATTGGCCCAGTCTTTTAAAACATATGGACAACAGTCCAACCCCAGTGGATTTCATTTTTTAATATACTGATCCTTGTCAGAAGGCAACAGCGACTCAAAGTACATCATGACAAATTGTTAGCGTTAGCAAGACAAGTTGAAACGCCACCTTTTTACCTAAGGGCGGATTGGGGGGGATTGTTTTCCCCATCGCTGTGACGTCATTGCCGACTGTATCCATGACGTTTTATTGTGACTCACTCGCGTCCTGTATCCGGATCCGCTGAGCTGCGGTCCATCTGATCTGAGTCTGCGCAGAAAGGTCTGTCACCATGTTGTGGTGATGGGGGGTGGTCTGGAAGGGGACGTTAACAGGCCGGGTCTGAACGGGACCGGTGGAGTGGAACCGGGAGACAGTAAGAACCAGACCGACCTTGTTAGTATGTGAGCACTGGCGGACCCGGTTCTCCCGTCATGTCCTGGTGTTTCCGTTGTTCCGGATCCAGCCCCCCCGTTTGCGGCTGTGAATGGATTCGTCCTCCTGTAAACCCTTTGTAATTTTGAAAACAACCAATAACTTAAAAAGTATTGGTCATATCTGTAACCTGTTTTCGTCTGTCTGATCCTTGACCCAAAACACATAAATAGTTTAAAGGACAAAGGCTAGTTCTGTCCAGTTTTTCAGTTATAAAGCAGACACACAAGCACACAGAGGCCACTTGGCTTTTATAACACAGACTAACACGTGACCCATGTGGATCCATGGGTTCTAGGTGTAGTAGTTTTTATGCTGTTATGTATTCGTGCATGTTGTACCACATTTGTCCAGCAGTCACCGCCAAAGCATTTTGGGCATAGTGAAGTGATTGTAAGGCCATTGTATTCCAAAATGACTAATATCTTCCAAAACACTGGTCCTATCAACTTGCCATTTTCGCTAGTCTGTTCCTTGACCAAAAATACATAAGAATATTAAACTGCAGCAGTCAGCTCTTTCCGGATTTCATGTGAATCCCCAGACACACATACACGCATGCACGCACACAGAGGCCTCTTGGCTTTTATAATATAGGTAGTATCACTGACTCCGGTCATGTTAAACTATAGGAAATAATGACAAATTCCATGGCACTCTTTTAAAAATATTTAAATGCCTTTATTGTCATTGCATGGTCAAGTTACACCTATTAAAACAACTATATTTCAATGCATTTTAGCATCAAGGCTTTGCTTGGTGCATATTTGTCACATTTCCAAGAGCATTTGTAACAAAACATCTTTTTTTTTAGTCAAAGAAGTGCTCCTTTTCCATCATTTTAACATCATAAACTATATTCCAGCTATGTAGGGTGTATATTTTTGCATTTACATAAACCTGATGTAAGTTTTAAGAAATGCTAACTTAAAACTGCAGAGATTGATAGAAAAAACAATCCGTATTTACCTTACAGCTGTACCTTACAAGACCTTCTGCACATCTATTATGTCTCTTTTTTCAGTCTCAGAAATTCTACTCTGTGGGTGTTTTTGCTCATCACAGAAGTTTTCAGACGGGTAACAGGTTAACAGGTGGACAGGTTAAATATGTGATTGACAGCTGTAATTACCAATCACTGATCAGAAATATCAGCATTACTTTATATTTCTTCAACTTTGTTTTTGTTGTTATCAGTCCCCCTTAACACATAATCATTATATGGTCATTATAATCATTATATAAATAAAAAAAAATAGTTGTTATTTTAAAGTCTTTCAGTCTGTCTTACTATCTTTAAATGAACATAGATTCAGGTCATATCAATTTATGGGGGGAAAAAACCCTTTAATATAGCATAACAGATTAAATATCTGTCACTGCCATCAGTGAAAAATCATACAAAACTAATAATGGCCAAGATATCAGCATATTCCTTATATTTTCATTTTTTTCTTGTGATTTTAGCTCCTGCACTTAAGGTCACTACAGCATGAAAAAACAATTTTTCAAGTATTTTCTCTCATGTAGTGTCAACTGAAATTAAGCAGCAGTTAGTCAATACGTAAATATAATCCAAAAAATGATGATGAAAATGGAGGTGTGAATTTAGTAATGCTGATAATAAGTTGTACTATGACTCCTCTAATGCACATTATTGGTGATTGTAAGATGATAGAGAGCCAGAGATGAATTTGTTTTCTTTACAATATTTTTTTGTGCCATTCATCTGATAGAAACACACATGTTAACAGTATGTTCCATCATGTGCTGTGTAGAGTAATGTGTGTGTGTGAAGTTTCCACAGATGAGAGTGGGCTGACTCAAAATGAGAACTAAAGGTTTCCTCTAAGACCCTGAACTAGAAGAAGAGTGGAAAACTGGTTTCACACAAAGACGCAAACACACAAACATAAAATCATAAAAAAAAACAATGTACCAGAATACACGTGAGTGGATACTAAGACTACAAAACAAATGATGCAAAATATATAACTGCAATATATGTGCAATTAAATGGAAGAATATTATTATCTGCCCTGAAACAGCTACATCACACTGACCGATACACAAATGCACACGTCTTTGTTAACAAAGCGTGGATTTCTTCAACAGGGAACTGCTCAACAGCTAAAGCAAACTGCTCCAGGGCAACTATGCAGGAACACACAGGGGGCTAAATAAACAGTTTGATCACTGAAAGAGGTCAGAGGTCAAAATACACATACACTAGACAAAGCTTCTGCATCACACTGGATCTCACTACAATAAAAATACTGTAAGTAACCATTTTTACATATAAAAGATTTAAGTTTATGACAACACAGTGGGGTTTTATTTTGTCTTAACACAAGAAGCACAAGGTAAAATGAGTCAATAAAGTGTAGAATAGGAGAAAATGTGGAGTAACGTACAAAATATGACACATGATTTCAAAGGAAACATCTTGCTTCTGTATATTTTTATAATTATTTGATCCTCCTGTAGAATAAAAGTTAAACCCCTTGGTGAGTAAACACAAAACAGCAGATTAAAAAGGAGCAAGAACCTTCAAGACAAAGAAATGTCCCACAACAAAGCAACACCTTTAGATATGTTTCTGTCTGTGTTTCAGCTTGTTTCATCTGTGTTGTTTCTTCCACACTGTGAGGTTTTAATATTTAAACACCAATCCCCTTTTGCACTGTGGCTGTTTCAAAGACTAAACCTGCCCCTAAACTCTTTATCTTTACTCTGTCTCTACCTTTTGTTGCACATTTTCTACTTTCCCTCCTTCTGATTGTCACATCATCTCTCTGCAATCACCTCATTTCTCTACTATTAAATTGTCTCCTTTTCTGTCTAACACAGTTCTCTGCAAATGTAGGTATGTGTGGCTGGGTTTATGTGTGGGAGGGCAAAAAGAGAAAGATTGGAAAGAGCACGGTGTTGAAAGTGTGAAAAAATGATGTGGTTTCGATGCCTTTACTGCATTCAAGAATGTGTAAGGAAAAAAAAAAATGTAGTGACACTTACAAGCATACAAATCACCAAAATGCTCACAATCAGCACAATAACTGCGCTCAAGTCTAGACACCTTCAAGAAACAGAAGCAAGAACTTAAAGAGACCATAAACACTTAAATATACATGCAGATATACAGTTTTAACCACACTCCTTAACTCTCCACTCTGCAAATGTGAGTTATATGTCTGTTATAGAGTTGTATGCGTGACAAAAAATCAATAAAAGTCACTTTAGTACTATCTGTGATACACAAACCATATTTGATAATACTGTATATTGTGTTGCTGAGCATCAGTTTCCTCATGATACAATAAAACTAGACTCAACAGCGCCCCTCTAAGGTAGATTACTGTAATTAACTAGTCATTACAGTGCTTGTATTGTATTACCACTGGTATTTCTATACAAGTAAATGGATGAACTGTACTAACGTTTCCACCTGCAGTGTTTTCTAGTTTATTCAGGGGCTGCCACATAAACCTCACTTATACACTGATCAACCGTAACACTCTGACTACTGACAGGCAAAGCCATATTCATTTTGATGATCTCATTACTATGGGGCCTGTCAGTGGGTGGGGTATATTATGCATTAAGAGAGCATTTAGACCTCGAAGTTGATGTGTTAGAAACAGCAGGTCTTTTAGTGGCTTGCAAAAAAAGCTACCGCAAGGAACTGGGGAAGGACAGAAGCACCATCACAGGGCCAGTGGATCACACTTATTGAAGGAATATATACAATGGAAAGGGTGACTCATAAACTGCAACAACAGGAAGTACAAATGGACAAAAAGTGAAATAAATGGACTGTTTACAGTGCTCGGAATGGTGGAAAGACTGGATAATGCAAATGTAATGAAATGTGTGTAATGTACCTAAGCAATGTTGGTTTGTTCATTTTTTTAGTTTGTTTGTTTGTTTGTTTTTGTTAAATACAGTATGTGTGTAGAAAATTTCAATAAAAACTTAAGTAAAAAAAAAAAAAGAAACAGCAAGTCAGTAGTCAGAATGTCATGGCTGATTGTTGTATATATGCACCCAAATGACACAGTTTTTACCCTGTTTCCTTCACATTTCAGGACAAAAGATAGACTAGCTTTAATTTAATCCCAATTTAGCCTATTTTAACATTAATACAAATCTTCTCTGTAAAATGTTATTATTTTTTCAATAAATTCAGTATTTCGGCCCCTTTAAAGTAGTCAGATCCCCATGCCCTCATGATTTTCAGACCCAACAGATATAGAAAATCATGCCCACAAAGGGAGTTGGTTGAGTAATTGATCAATCTATTGGGCTAAAAATAGAGGTAGTTGTAGAATGTGCACATGGCATAAACTGTATATAGACAGAATTGCACTTCAAAAATGTAGGAATCAGAATACAGTTACATTCGGTGTACTGTGTATCTTGGTGCAGTTATGTTATGTTATGTTATGTTATGTTATGTTATGTTATGTTATCTTATCTTATCTTATCTTATCTTATCTTATCTTACATTCTAAACTACAATCAAGTCCCCTTAAATTTACAGTCACTATTCTTGCATCATCATCTGCTCATGTACTTCTCTCACTTGGTAACAGTGATGACCAAAATATGCTTTGTTATAAATGACTTGACCTTTGACCTTTGGCCACTAAAATCTAATCAGTTCATCAGGCGATCCAGTCCAAATGAATGTTTTTGTAGAATTAGGAAATGAGGTGTTCCTGAGGTATCACACTCATAACAATAGACAAAGTTCACAGCAACGAGGTGGTTCATAGGAAAGTGACTTCCTGTTTCACTCATGTGCTTTCTTCACTGTCTCACCCAGGTGATATTAACATATGTATTATATTATTCAGAACATATTGACGCACACAACATTCTCAGCCCTTCTGACCACGCCCACATCAGAGACAGGCAGTGAATCATTTCATATGAAGTATGAAGCTGCATCATCTTTGCTTATTGAATGTTTTTTTTGGGTTTAAGTTAAAGATTTTGTCAAATTTTGCAACATTCTGTCAAACGTCACTGATATGTTCTGTTTTCAGTAAGGAAACCAAAGGGTTTGGTTATAGAGTTGGACACATCTACATCTACATACAACCCAGAAAGACAGATTTAATGGGAAAATAAGTTCCAACTAAAGTTATGTTAATGATATCTGAAGAGATAAATGTAAAAGACAATATATTTGACACAAACACCCTTTAATTCTGCACCACAGTGCTTGAGGAGATACAATTTACAGAATAATTTGTTCAATGTCAGAGTGATTTGTCCAATAATACCACTCGTCCTCTTTGACCTTGTTTGCGTGGCTAAGTCTTACCAGGAGGAAGTGGTGTTTTCCAACACTGGTGCCCTCACTTGGCCTAAAATGTGGGTTATGTGGCTCTTGTGACTGTTTTATTGAGACATACCAAGTTAAGCAATTACAGTGTTATATCTCAATATATGTTGTGAACCCAGTCATCACCAGAGAAGCATTCTGAATCTGCCATTTGTCTTCAACGCGAGAAAAATCCGATTTGTCTGCCTCTGGACTGGTCATTTAATGCATCCATGTGACCGAAGGAAAAACACTGCGCTATTACAGATAAGAACAGAGAGTTCAGTTTGGGATATGCCTGCTGCTAAGCTAATTTTTTAGTGAATTAGACAGAGATCATCAGCGTTTTTTAACATCTTAAAACAGAAAATAACATGAGAGTTTGATCAGATTCAGGCAGTGCTCACAACCTAAGAGTTAGTTCTACTTGGGCACTAGGGCTATTCACAGTAAGCTTCATAATGCTACTATGTCATAGAAAACATCTAGCAGGACCTTTTTTCTCTGCCTAAATGTGATGATGACAGTTCCCTGAAGCTGTTTTCTACATTTTTTTTATTGTGTTGACCATTACTTTTTTCCTTTTAGCTGCTGGTTTGGTTCAAGCAACAGCAATATTAGAGCTGATGAGGGTCTGCAGAACCATCACAGATACACAACAGAAACATCTTTCTAAGTTGTAAAACAAAACATTTTGTATCACAGCTCCCAACCTCTGCAAACAAACTTTCAGACCTTGTCTTCATGCTCAAATACTACCCACCAACTCCTTGAAACCCCTATAGAAAAAAATATCTTGAACATCAAGCTTCTATGTAAAATGTTTTTTTTTTTATTTTAATAGTACATGATTATAAAATACATGTTATTTTAGCCTTTAATTTAGTGCTGTCAAACAATAAAAATTTTTAATCAGATTAATCACAGGGTTGCTGTGGATTAATTTAGATTAATCACAATTAAATATCATGCATTTTTGATCGATATCAATCACGTTTCATTTGGCATGAGCAAACAGACTCAAGAAAGAAGGGAATATATATGCAATTAATGTGGTTGTTGTAAGCTGAGCAACACGTTAGCTGAAGTGCTAGCAGAATCCCCGACTAATGTATGCTTTGCGTTAATGTGGTATTTTAAGATGAAAGTGCTTCAATGAAAAGAAAACTCCTTCCTGCAGAGTGTGCATAATACTTTATGTCATCGACTGTTCCATCTTAGGTTTTTTTGTCCTCATATTTCCATCCAGAGGGCCAACGTGCTGTTTAGTGTCTTCCATCTTTATGGGTTGGTTCTGCTGCCTGTCACTACCAGATCAACTGCCCATTTGCACGTTCAGAGTTATTCTGTGCCGCAGATGGGTTAATTGCATTCAAATTTTTAAACAGATTAATCATAATGATGGATTAATCCATGTTGATGCATTAATTTTGATAGCCCTATCTTTATTATATTGTGTTATTGTATTTAGTTGTGATATGTTTCCATAAACCTGTGTTATCACTGCTAAAACCAGTTGAGCCTGTGAGAAGAAAATAAAGTTATTAACTGGACGACTCCAATAACACAAAAGACTCAATAAATGGATAATGATGAGGAACACTAGACCCTTAAACTCCTTAACCTGATCTAAGGTTTTATGCCTTCTTTGGAGAGGACAACAGCTCAGCTTTGTTCTCTGTAAGTTTTAAAGAAGATGCTGTCTGGGTTTGGGAAAGTAAAAAATACAGACACAAACTGGTAACCCTGCTTTGTTCAAGAATGTTGAAAGTTCATTTTAATTCGACTCAGACTGAGTCACACTGTTGTTGGTGTTATGTGGTAGAAATCAGTGTCTATTCTTATATCAGCCCGTCATTATCTTCAGCGTAGAGGCAAGTAGGAGCAATATTAAACATGTAACACTCAGACAGTCTTCTAATGATTCATCAGAACAGTAGAAAGGTGCTTTGATTGGAGTTTATTAACAGCAGACTGTATCATATGCAAATGACAGGCAGTATGTTCATTAACCATATACTGTCACCCATAAAGGTGGAATAATGTTGTTTTCAGACACATTCCTCTTTTTATTCCTACTTATACTCATCAGTAATCACCTTTGATCAGTATAATAATTGCATATTGAGTCCCAGTTACACTTTATCTATCAAAAACAAATCACATTGTCACAATTATTTCATGAGAAGTAAAAATATTTTATTCTAACTTTATGGGCAACACTGTATGCGTATGTACAGGGTGGGGAAGCAAAATTTACAATGAACATTTAGTTGTTTTTTCTCAGCAGGCACTACGTCAATTGTTTTAAAACCAAACATATTGATGTCATAATCATACCTAACACTATTATCCATACCTTTTCAGAAACCTTTGCCCATATGAGTAATCAGGAAAGCAAATGCCAAGAGTGTGTGATTTGCTGAATGCACTCGTCACACCAAAGGAGATTTCAAAAATAGTTGCAGTGTCCATAAAGACTGTTTATAATGTAAAGAAGAGAATGACTATGAGCAAAACTATTACGAGGAAGTCTGGAAGTGGAGGAAGCAACAAAAACGAACCAAAGCTTTCATTAAAGCTCTCAAATCCAAAATCCTAAAGGATCCAACCAAATCCATCCAGATACCAGGTATTGCCATGGCTTAAAGCAAACTACCCAGATGGAAATTATGTATGGACACAGGATGGTGCTCCAGCCCACACAGCTAGAAAAATACAAGATTTCTGCAAATCCAACTTTAGCAATTTTTGGGAACCATGTTTATGGCCGCCTTCTAGCCCAGATCTAAACCCTCTGGATTATGCTATTTGGGGCGTTTTAGAACATGCTACCAATAGAACATCACACAGCAATGTTGACTTTCTTAAAGATACTATTAAAGAAGAATGGGAGAAGTTGTCACCCGAATATTTGAGGAACACTTGCACAAGTTTCAGGAAGCGTGTGAAGGCAGTTATTGAGAAAGAAGGAGGACACATAGAATAAAAACATTTTCTATTATGTCAATTTTCTTGTGGCAAATAAATTCTCATGACTTTCAATAAACTAATTGGTCATACACTGTCTTTCAATCCCTGCCTCAAAATATTGTAAATTTTGCTTCCCCACCCTGTATATACTGTATAACTGTATAAATATATATGTTTGTCTACTTCTGTTTAATGGGTGAAAACTAAAACAGACAGCAGTATGTTAAAGAAGAGCAAGAATACTGTTTAGTTTTAACAGTTTTCTGAAAAGTTCATAAGAATGGATATATATATATATATATATATATATATATATATATATATATATATATATATATATATATATATATATATATATATATATATATATATATATATATACATACATAAAAAGAATGAATACTGTGTGTAGAATATATGAAAAGAAACACTACAGTGTTTTAATGTGTCTAAGTCTACATGTGTTCTTTTCATCTGTACTTCCTCAAGAGTATGTTGTGTTTTGTTGCGTACTTACGTTGCCACAGAAATGTATGCGACTGATGTGGTCGAATGCACACACACATACACACACGTACACGCACACGCACACACACATGCACACACACACACACAGTGGGACTATGCACCTGGATGTAGCATGACAGAACCTTATCAGTGACTCAATCTTGTGTAAACCAACAACGCAGGTGTCTCTGGTGTGTGTGAGAGATCACTTTGACGTGTGACTTCTGTTCATCAGCAAAGTGACAAATACATTATGGTTACAAAAGCAAAAGCAACAAACAAAGCACTGATGACTATTGGTGTGTTTTACATTCAGTCTGTCTGAAGTGATATATGATGAGGTACAGAATAAGACTCAGGAACACAGTGAACTTCAGGCGTATAAATAAATGTGTTGTGTGGGAATAGTTCATTTTCATATCTTCAAGGACAGCAATGTAGATGGTTTTGGGATCACACAAGAATTAATGACCTAAACAGCCACTGGTTACCAAATGCATCCACTGATCTAAGACGAGGCACTAATCCTATTGATGCATTGAAATAATTCAGGTGAAATGCAGTTCCTCAGTTTTTAACATCAGATATGACCTGTTTGGACGTTCAGAGGCTTCATGTTGAACATGGAAACATCATCTTCCGCAATATTGATTCATCAATAAAACACGTGCAGTGTGACACTGATTATGAATGCCTGTTCAGTTAATGACATAAGTCACTTTTTCTTCAGTTTCTCAGTTTTGATTTAATGACCTTTGAATTTCCTCTGAGTAGTTATGAACATCTACATAATGCATAAATTCATTTTAGGAAAACATGAGATTTTCACTGAAAATACAAAATACTAAGAATAATATAGTAGTAAATTATAATAAATCACATGATAAAGCAAACATTTGATTTGGAAGTCACTGCAAAAGTACTTCTAAGTCTTTGAGAGTTAAATATAGTAAGAATTTGATTGTTCCCAAAAAAATGCAAGGAATATAGATATTTCTTTATAGTTATGATTCTGCCAAGCTAGAAAAAGCCCCTAAAACTGTAAACAAAAGGGGAAATGTAAATGTTTTTCATTTAACAACCTTATAATTCATCTTTTTCCATTAGAATGCAAATAATTAATTCCTCACACTTTTGCTTTGAACTGTTAAAGACATATAAATATTCCATCATGGTGGTCATATCTAAGCATTCTGCTCCAGGCTCATATTGGATCAGTCTCTGCTTTTTTTTAAGATACTTGTCTATGTATTTTCTGCACAAACATCTAAATACACAATGTGTGTTCCTAAAAACTACTGTCGAGTGTTATTATTCTCACCCAGCATAGAGAAAAACTGCCTGCAGCAAGAAAACAACTTAAAGTATTTCTAGTTACTGCTCCATTTAGAAATCTGATTCCAAATCCCTTGCAGCATTGGTTGCTTTTTGCATTGATGTCTCATACCAGTAACATTAGACAGATAGAAAGATAAGACCGAAAGATATGTGTATGTTTCAGACAGAAGTTTCCACTTGTGTAGGTGGATGCGTGGGAGGCAGGCAGAGGAGGGGTTTCCTCTGAGGTTGGCATCCCCGAACACAGAAAAAAAAAAAACACACAGAGAAAAGGACTTCCCCCTGCACACACACACAGTTAGAGACTGCCTGCAGATGCATTCAGGTGATTCACCAGACCAAGCAGAAAGTGTCTGTCGGCCAATGGAAGCATGAAGCAGATTGAGTCTGTTAATTTATACACTGGTTAAAACATCTCACAACAACTACATAAATTAGATACTTTATTTTAGTGCGATTGATGAACTACAGCAAAGTAGGATATTGTATTTGTTTGACTCACAGATCAGATATTAACTGAGTGAATATCTATTAGTTCTTCGATGTTGGTGCATCAGCTTAACCCATAAATCCCCAGGATTACTTTTGTGGCAGTTTCCAAATGAATTTTTCTCTATGTTTAACCTTTCTTAAGTGTTTTAACACTGTTTATTGCAACATTGTCCTCTTTTTTTTGTTTTTTTCAATGTAAATCATGTATTTTTCTATATTTATTTCACTGATCATGTAGATGTTCATAAAAGCTCTGAGTAAATTCAAAGGGTATTATATCAGAAGCACAGAAAACTGAAGAAAACGCAGCTTTTTCGGGAAAATATATCATTATCTGGGCATAAAAACAAGTGTCTCCATACACTGTCATTTATTAAAACTCCATGGGTTTTACCGATGAATCAATATTGTAGAAGATGACAGTGTTTCCATGTTCACTCTGAATGTGAAAAGATGACGAACTGCATTTTACACCAAATATTTACATGTATTGATAGGATTAATGGATCAGCAGGTATTAAACACTTTAGATCAGTAGATGGTGTTGGTTGCCAGTGGCTGTTTGGGTCTTTATGAGTGTGGTTGAGAAGTATGAGAAGTGGTTTCACCGATTATTAGAGAAGGACATGGTTTACATGCTCTCCTTGATGCATTTAATTTCCTTCTGAATCACCAGGCTGACACATTCACCTAACACCATTGAAACGCTTTACTAACCCTTCTGTGTTTGCTCAGCCAACTATTATGCCATCACAGTGAAGTGTGCAGCGAGTCTGTAGCACAAACAAGTCCTCATTGTATATCTGTAACTGAATCAGTGTTTTCCTACAGTGATAGCTGATGCCAGGGAGACTTGTCTGCTGGTGTTATGCTCTGAGATACATCATGGCTTTAGTGTAATAGGATAGGTCACAAACATACTACCAATTAGAAAGGGTTTTTTTTAGGTCTTTTATCTGTGCATCTACTCCCTCTGAGACAAAACTGCTGCTTAGATGAAATTGTTGTCTGTGTTATGTGGAACCAAAACTGTCTTTATAGAATTAGATTGTTTTCTTTTTTTTTTTCTTCTATGAACAAACAAGCAGACCGTAACAAGCACTGGCTGGCTGACATTAATCCATTCCACACAGTTAATCATCTGCTGATTCTACCACATAATACTACACTTCGTGGTAATGAATAAAAGCTTCAAAGAACCTCGGAGTCTTTAATATTCCAAACAACTGAAAAGCAAACTGATCTGAGCTGCTTTGATTGTACCCACATCAGGGAGTTTTAAGTCGTGAGCCTGTTGAGGATAAAATTCTTGAATTATACTGTAATTCTGCAGATCGGCTCCTCATATGATCATATTGCTCTATAAAAAGACAGCCATTCAGGAACTGAGAGTCTGATTTTCTGATGTCAAAGGAGACAGGACTTGTCATTACATAATAAAAGAAGTGACTTACTATAAAGTAGGAGATGAGCTGTCTGTGGTGTTGGAACACAGGTACACACAAACTGACTTATGTGTCATAAGTGAGGATGCAAAGAAGACATGCAGTGGTGGTTGCAACAGCGGAACAATGCAGGTCTCCCTTTACGGGGGTGGCTACCTTCAGAACGGGATGTTCTCTGTCATGAACAAACCCACACATACATACTACAACATTTAGACAGACATGTTGAATGAACTAACACACAGGTGTACATAGAGATACAACTCCTCAGCAACATGCCAACATATTAAAATGTCTTGATTCAGTGTGAATATTTCAAGTGTGAGGACCATAAATCTATAATAGTGCATTTTTAAGAGGAGGCTGCTACTGATAATGCACATACTACTATTAATACTACTTCTACTTGTCCACGTTGCCCTCTAGAGGTGAAGAGATGTCCCATACCTCCTTTTTACACCACTATGGGCCCCCATGAGCTCACACTTAACACAACAACTGTGCATACAAGTGACGACAGTTAAGTGTGTGACAGTTTAGTGAGTCACATTGAGCCACATTCTCAACTTATGAGAAATATGCTGTTGAAGCAATAATTTAAGGTCTGACTTTGGTGAAGATACAGTTGAACTTCACACAGACACAAATTAAGACCTGACCAGACCTGGTTAAAGACGAAACACAACTGTTCTCATCTGTAAATATTGTGTTTATTGTGTGGGAGAGTGAGTGAGTGAATGAAAGCCTCAAACATAAATGCAACACTGGATAATCAAATGATATGGTATGACTGTTTTAAATGATGTATATTTTATATATATATATATATATATATATATATATATATATATATATATATATATATATATATATATATATATATATAATCATTTTTATGCATGGTATGATCATTTTAAATGATGTGTATTTTATACTTGTACTGCAATGTTGAAGAACCAGGGACTGCAGTTGACAATTAGCAGTAGCTATAAACTCTATATGCATCACATCAGCTGCAAACTTGTAACTATGTTTGAGTGCATTGTCCCTGTCAAATAAATAAATAAATGAATAAATAAATACTAATATATATAGTTGCAGAAAAAATTATTAGACCACCGTTGTTTTCTTCAATTTCTTGTTAATTTTAATGCCTGGTACATTTGTTTGCACAAATATAATGATAACAACAAAAAAATAGCACGTAAGAGTTTAATTTAAGAGCTGATATCTATCCATTTTCTATGGTTTTCTTGATAATAACCAAAATCACTTCATTTCTTACATCAATAGCTATGGCATTGTACTGCCAAAAACAATGCTTTTAGGCATTCCATGTTTTCTTTTCTGTCTGTTTTAGTCACATGATGCACACAGGAGTTAGGACTTGATTGCATAACCATTGTTTTTGATTACTTTTGATGTTCTAATAATTTTTTCCGGGACTGTATATATATTTTTTAATTACATAGAAACAATGAACACTTAGATATAAAAAAGCAACATAAAGTCAGCTGTTTTCTTCAGTTTTTTCTTTGTTTTGCTCTCTTACTACTTTTTCAGTTTTATATACTAGGTATTACTTATTGCTATATGAAGCTATACAACACAAATGACTCTGTGCAATTTAACATTTAACAAAACCACTATATAAACACTAAAAAACACAGTAAGGTGTGATGCATAAAAACATTTTATTTCATTGTCAGTGTACTTGTCAGGAGCCCAGATTTGATCAGCACAGCCAGGTTTTCACAGTGATGAGCCACAATTATTGTTCAAAGTGAATTACATGGAGGACAATAGGTTTCACACTCTATTTAAGTCTTTGTTAAATAAAGAGTAAATGTATTTCTTGTTTTCCCTTGCTTTACACAAAGGAGAACACTGCATCTCATAAACTTCTAATATTTCCCAATAGATTTAGATGTTCATATTCAATGACAAAAAGCCAGGCTTTTCTTTAAATCTTCATATATTGCAGAGAACCCTTCCAGTTTTTTTGCTATCGACTTCTTAACTGTTTTGTGTAATTGTTTATAGGAACATATTTTCGATGACTGTAACAGTTTTTAAGGCACATATGGACTAAATCTATCCCAGTGAACTTTTTAATGCAACAGTATGATTCAAGAGTACACTTTCTTAGGCACCTGCAGAGGTTAGCATTAAACTTCGTGAAGCTTTGATGACTTGTAGAATTCCTCAGATGAGAGCACCATTTAAACATT
The DNA here is from genome assembly GCF_902148855.1 of Sphaeramia orbicularis. Taxonomy (NCBI): domain Eukaryota; kingdom Metazoa; phylum Chordata; class Actinopteri; order Kurtiformes; family Apogonidae; genus Sphaeramia; species Sphaeramia orbicularis. The sequence goes on along the minus strand of NC_043971.1, from coordinate 27,317,822 downwards.
TCCTGAAGGAGTGCAAAAATGCTATTATATTTCCTATTTTCCTAAAACTATAATAATTACACCTGCTTTGAAATTGTCAGTACTATTATTTGTGCGTCTACATAGTCAATAAAAAGCTCAATAAAATCTGAGCTTATAAAAAAAAAAACAGCATATCTTTATGCCCCAAAAACATAACATCTGTACAACCTCCAATACATTTGGCTTCATAGTTGATTTAGTAGATGAGGACTCAGGTTCAAAGGTTATCTGTGTTCCTGTACTCAACATAAACCACATGTCTGAGTGATGATGACAAGAGGAGTATTTTTGTACACATCAAACAACCAAATCCTCTGGCTTCGTTCCACATTCTGCCCAGCAGCTTTTGTAGTGTGACTGGTGCTACATGACAGTGTTAGCCTTGGACCTTCTGCAGTGTCTGACTAACATCCCAGCTGCTAAGATGATGGCACTGACCATAAAGGAAGTACTGCTGAGGAAGAAGGTTGCTGTGTAGTTGGTCGTTTTGTCGACTAACAAACCTGCAAACAGATGAAGAACAAAGTGTTACACATCAGAAGGACATGTGGTGTCAGAAACCAGTATTTTAATCAAAAGTATTCAGTTTGTTTTCAAAAGTATTTAACCTGTATTCATTTTCATGCCAGAAGTTATTTAAAGTATAATGTGAAGATTGTATCAGAGTAGCTGACTTTTTTCCTGGAAGAACCGCTACAAAAAGACACATGCGCCAATGGAAAGTTTTCAAAATGTGGTGGACAAAAGTAAACGTGAGTGGAAATTTTGGACATTCTGGGAAATTATTTACATATTCTAGGAAGAGGTTACATATTTATATATGATAACTTAATACTGGGAAATAGTTGGATATGTATATACAGGGTGGGAAGCAAAATTTACAATGAACATTTAGTTGTTTTTTCTCAGCAGGCACTACGTCAATTGTTTTGAAACCAAACATATATTGATGTCATAATCATACCTAACACTATTATCCATACCTTTTCAGAAACTTTTGCCCATATGAGTAATCAGGAAAGCAAACGTCAAAGAGTGTGTGATTTGCTGAATGCACTCGTCACACCAAAGGAGATTTCAAAAATAGTTGGAGTGTCCATAAAGACTGTTTATAATGGAAAGAAGAGAATGACTATGAGCAAAACTATGACGAGAAAGTCTGGAAGATACTATTAAAGAAGAATGGGAGAAGTTGTCACCTGAATATCTGAGGAACACTTGCGCAAGTTTCAGGAAGCGTGTGAAGGCAGTTATTGAGAAAGAAGGACACAGAATAAAAACATTTTCTATTATGTCAATTTTCTTGTGGCAAATAAATTCTCATGACTTTCAATAAACTAATTGGTCATACACTGTCTTTCAATCCCTGCCTCAAAATATTGTAAATTTTGCTTCCCCACCCTGTATACTGTCCAATCTAGATAGAGACCAGTAAAATTTTACCCTATCATGGACAAAGCCAAAAAGGCGCTCTAACGGGACTAGAATAATGTTCTAAATATGGTAAAAAGGGAAGGTCTATAACTAAAACCCAACCTATTTTTGGGCAAAAAAAAATGGTCTCCCAGAGTGAAAAAGTCAATTCTTTCTGCAAATATCAACTCAGTGTTTATTTTGTGTATGAATAAGCCCTTTATGTGGCTCGAATTCTGCTCGATCTCAGTCTTTGACTTGACTCTGTGCGCATTTACTTGACAAAGCTCCACTACATAGATGGGAGTACAGAGGCATAAATTCAACGTGCCAGAGTACAGCGTGGAAGAGCGTCAAAGAGACCAGAGAAGTCTCCCACCTGCGGCAGTAAATTTTACAAGACAGACACATCACAGAATCAAAATCCCCCAATCTGGACAACCTGTAGGTAAATGGAGTTGTATGGAGTATTGATCATCCAAACTCAATGCTATTTCTCCACAGACTGTATCACTCACCAAATAATGTATAAAGCCCATTATTTACACACATCAGTTTTATGGTATCATCAGGTTGTCTTCTTCAAACTAAAACTCATATACTTATTCTGACAGTCAGTCAAAATAACTCTGGGTCTAATAATGTTCACATGCTGCATCAACTGATAATTTAGCTCTGCTTTTAGACAAAAAACAGCTAGAAAACCACATGTCACTGCTGTTTTTTGTACAGTTTGTGTTGTCAATAGTTGAACTAAATATCTGTTTGGAATTGTCCAAATGAGGTCAGAACTGTCACAGTTTAGTCTGAACTGTGGATCAACAAATGGCGATTAGCAGAGATAATAACATTATGTAACAACTTCACACCTTCATAAGCCTCATAATTAAACTCAAACATGAAAAGAAACTCTGTGATTTCAACATCAAACTCCATCCTTTTCATTTACAGCTGTATCCAGTAGTGAGAACAACAACAGTGCTTCTGGCTTTTATTACTTTAGCGCTTTCTTTGACTCTAAAAGTTGTATCCTGGCGGTTTTCATCCTATCTCATCACTTTCTGATACTTTAGTCAAAGTTTAGTTTTCCTCACGGGGAGACTGTCAGTGACTCACTACTCCCTCTAGTAGTCAGGAAAATCCCCCGGATGGTTAGTATGAATATATTCACTTTAAGTCTGGGTCCTTCTATGAAACTGGGTTCAATTTGGGTTCATTTCACTTCGCCAGCTTTTTAGACCCAAAAATAAAGGAGACATTTAAACATATTTCCCCCCAGGATGTACCTAATGATGACCTCAGATAAATGCAAAAAAAATTATACTGTTGCTCTGAGCCATCCCAAAATTTATGGGTTTTTAATAAAATACTGGGGCCAAAAATAGGACCAAAATTGGGACAGGAAAAGCTACCTAGGTGTCAATGCATTTGATCTGAAAACATGGCTTGAAATGATCTTATATACCGATATAAATAAAGACACTGTATTAAATTTAAGGATCCTATTAGTTTTTCTTATCCAGACATGCAGGATTTTCATGAATCTCAGTCTCATTCCAGGTTTTGCGTGTAACCCATCGTGTCCACTGGCGTTACATGCAGAACCTGCCCATTTAACCACATATAAATCATGAGTGATTTTGCCACAGCGGTCATTTTTGTGAAACACTCTGCCTTGCATAATTAGGTCAATTCCCAAAATGTACCTGTGAGAGAATAAAAATGTTGTAGTGTGTAAGTTTTGTGTCCTTTTTATTGTGTTACATGCATATTTTTGTATGAAAATAATAGAAAAATGTGTTTTATCTGAAAAATAGTTTTTCGTCTATTTCAGTAAATATTTATTTTTAAAATTGACCCAAAGTGCCTCCAAACTTGCTTCATAACATTAGTCTACATCTGGTTTGAATTTTTAGCCCCCATGTCCTGTTTTTAGGGACCAGTTTCATAGAAGCACCCATATAGTTACATGTTTGCACTGAAAAAGGAGAAGCTCTCCAATCTTGTTGTACATTCAGTATAATAACAATAAATTCTATTCTATTCTATTCTATTCTATTCTATTCTATTCTATTCTATTCTATCTTATTTGAATTTTTGGCCCCTCTGTCCAGTTTTTAGGTGCCAGTTGCATAGAAGCACCAATCTCTTCAATTAAATACATTGGCATTTTTGGCATAACTTTTATTCTGAAGACTCCAATGATAACTTTAAAGTAGGAATACTGTATATAGACCCTTTCAAATAAAAAAGTGGAAAAAATAAATGAATAAATAAAATAAAAAAAAAATGACCTCCTAGTGGTGGGCTGATCAGGTAGGGGATGGCATGTAAGAAGTAAACCACTCCAAGAGCAGAAGTCAAATAGGTGGAGCCCACAACGTCCGAGGTCACAACTGGGATGAGTGCGACGTAGGCCCCATCGAAGTACCCGTAGAGTATGGAAAATGGGACCAGAAGGGGAAAGGAGTGAAGGAATGGGAGGAACATGCAGAGAAGACCCTCAAGGCTGACTGCCAACATGTAGCTCAGCATGCGATATTTCCTTAGACACCTATAGAGAGGGAAAGAAGACACATACCATATCTCATCGCAAAGTTTTTTTTTTTCTTTATAAAACATTATCACTGTCATAAAGTATACAACTCAAATTGAGCCTCATAAATATAGACATCCAAGAGCACACTCACGACAGAAACACACCCTCTATTCTGACTTACGGTCTGTCTGTGATCCATCCAAAGGTGATGTTACCCACAATGCCACTGACTCCAAACATGGACATGAGGAGAGCTGCGCTCTGGTGGTCCACGCCCACACTGACAGCATAAGGAACGAGGTAAACTATGGGAGCACTGCAGCCATAAGCCATAAACAGGATGGATATTGACAGAATTAGGAAGTCTGATGTTAGTAGAAAGCTGAACTCCTCTTTGGACTTGAGGCTGAAACAGTGACCTCTGGTGGAGGTTTGGGGGTCTGATAAAGGCACTGCGAGAGCTAAGTGTTCACTGAGCTTCAAGTCCTCTATCTTTTCATCCACTATGTCAGCAGCTTTGTTGTTCAGGTTCATGGTCTCCACTGGTTTCAAGTCTTCAGGTGTGTTAATGTCTGTATTCAGTTCTGAGACTTTCCACTCACCCAGTACCGTCTCTGTTATAACATTACTAAATGAAATGTGTTTATTCATCTTCTTTTCTGTTAACTTTGGATCAGGTAGGTTTGACAGCAGGACTTCAGCAAGTTTCATCTGGACCAGTTTGTCGTTTTCCACTCCACAGTTTTGCAGAGCCATGTTAGTGAGGTGTATACTGAAATTCTTTGACTTGTTTGTTTCTAAATGCTTTGGATCCTCTTGGATGAAGACAGCAGGGAGTTGGTCAGTGTTTTTTATATCCATTACTGTTGTCATACTCTTCTTCAGATTCACCATATTGTTTTCCCATATCCTTGAAATCAAACAGCACAAAATAAAAATATTTCACATGATGAAATGTACAAAATTACAAGTAATTTATGCTGTCAAAAAAAGGACTTTGAACCCTAAATATCATTGTCCTGGTTAAAGCTGGAAAAAGTTAGGTGATGGGATGGATGGTAATGGCATTATGGATAACTGTACCCGATTTCATGTCATTGAAATGTCCACCACATGGGGGTGCTCAATGACACATTATGCTACCACCACAGAACACATGCTCAGTACCTGTAAACATTGCATTTCATCAGTGGTGAATGTAACAAAGTAAAAGTATTTTGTTACAGTACTTACGTAAATTTTTAATGTATTAGTATTTTTCTGAAGCCAGGTTCCTAAACTTTTTTGGCTTGTGACCCCATTTTAACATCACAAATTTCTGGAGACCCCAGACATTTAAAACGGAGACTTTTTAAAAAAAAAAAAAAAAAAAATTCATTTGTTTTTGATTATGTAATAGTTAGCTATACTATGTTGCAAATAAACATTAGTTTTAGATGACATTTAGTCTATATAATGTATATTATTATGGACAGAGGCAGAAAAGCCAGGTGTAGATTACTGCACAAAGTGAGAATTTTTTTTTCCTTGGTCAGGATATGTACAGTCAGTCCAGCTTGGATTTACAAGGCTGACAATTAATACTGAACAAACAATAACTCAGACTATGAATTATGAAAGAGCTGCAGCATCTAAAACAAACCACAATGAACATTTGACAGATAAACAGTACCACAGTGCTTCAGCGTCAGAGTTTGTCATGTCTTTTATGGATTGGGATTGTCTCTCTCAACTCAACATTTTTACCTCCACCGTTATGTTTTCATCTGGGTTTGTTTGTTTGTTTGTCTGTCTGTTACCAAGATAACTCAAAAAGTTATGAATGGATTTTGTTGAAATTTTCAGGAAACGTTGATACTGGCATAAGGAACAAATGATTAAATTTTGGTGATGATGGGCGTGTGTGATTTGCCTTGGCAGAGGTCTGCATTCTCCAAGTGCTTTTCTAGTTTTTTTTTTTTTTTTTTTTTTTTTTTTTTCATCAATCGCTAGCAATTTCAGGTGACCCCGTTTGAATTCCAGATGACCCCACGTGGGGTCCCAACCCCAAGGTTGAAAAACACTGACTTAAGTAAATTTCTGAAGGGTTACTTTTTACTTTTGTCTCACTACATTTTAGAGTGGGTATCTGTACTTTTTACTCCACTCCTTTTCAAATTGTGTTGCCTTACAAGCTACTTTTGTTTTCTTCTTCTTTTTGTAAATTGATTTTTTTTACCATGCATACAAAACGCTGTGAAACTGTACACATCGCCATAATCCAGCTGTAGAGGTACAGCTGGACTGATCTTCTCTCCCAAAGAAGGACGACTCAATTAAAAAAAACTTTGAAAATCAACTCCTTTTGAAGTTGAATCATAAATACTGGTAATATTCAGATTTAGAAATGTCTGGCCTGTTGGGCTGATGACTGTGCCACAAGAGTCTGTTTACTGTGGGCCCTCTTTACAGTTTGAGACCTGAGTTTGTTATGCTTCTGTTTACTGTCCTCAGTACTAAATAAGGTGAGTAGTCAGTTATAATGCTGGTTCTTTCTTTGTATATTTACCAAACATCCAGTTCCATCACTTTTAACCAATATTTATTTTATTTAGTGTAATGGTTGAATCTGGATCAAATACTTTTACTTTTTACTCTTTAAGTACACTTGAAAATGAGTACCATTGTACTTTTACTTAAGTATATTTTTCCTTGGATACTTTAACTTAAGTACATTTTTTGTCCCTGTATCTGTACTTTTACTCAAGTAAAAAAAGTAAGTACCTCATCCACCACTGCATTTCATGGCCAATTCATCCATGTCGACTTCACTGGAACATGACCATCTGATTAACCTGAATTGTGATTTTTGGAGCTACTACGTTCACAGTAAAAGTGATACTGAACTGAAACTGAAAAATGTCTCTGTTGTAATGTCAATGATATACAGTTTAGAGCACTTGATCTCTTTTTGTTGGATCAAAAATTGAATAAGTCCAGGCCTTACCGTTGGTTTCCTTTACGTTGTTGTTTCAGTGGCCTCATCAGTGCACCACAGACACACAGGTTGGACACAAACCCCCCCAGGACAAGCAGAGCTCCTCTCCATGAGTAATTCTCTATAAGCAGCTGGACCACAGGAGCCAGGATGAAGGTGCCGATGCCAGAGCCTGGAGATAATGTATCAGATTTGATGGGATGAAATAAGATGGGAGGAGGACAGGAAAAAAGATGGCATGAAAGGAAACCAAAACTAAAAGGCGAGATGAGGGAGCACAACAAAAGCAATCAGGTAGGAAAGAAAAAGAAATTTAAAAAAAGAAGAAAGGATGACGAGGGGAAGTCAGGTATAGATGACAAAACAAAGAACAGTTAAGTAAATATGTGTCTACCAGAGAGGGCGATGCCATAGGCCAGAGCTTTCCTCTCAGCGAAGTAACTTCCTACCATCGCCACAGCTGGCGTGTAGCTGAGAGCAAAGCCAAGACCTGCAGAACATGGACAACAGAGCATGGAGTTGTGCAAAACTCATATGAATCCTCTGATGTACAACATATTGTTATATTGTTGCATAGTAGGTTTTGTGGATTGTACAGTACTGTGCAATATTGCATTCACCAGAGATTTTATGCAAATTTGTCATGAGACAAAATAATGGCGGGATCACCAGGGGCGTAACCAGTGGTAACTGCAAAATCACATATCAAAAGACCTCCTTGGGGCAGTCAGTGTTCTCTATAAAAGGCCTTCAAATGTGGGACACACAAGCCACAGAAATAAAATTAACACAAGACATAAAAACTTTAAACAAAAGTGTCTGAGGCTGGCTAAGGCAAAATCAGAGATGTGAGCATTTTTAACAATTCTGATTTAATTGTATGCAACTTTGATGTAAATATTTAACTGATGCTGTATTCATATATATGTATATGATTGTGGCATGTCATTTTATGCAACCTTAAATGTTCTTTACTTTTCTTTCTTTCTTTCTTTCTTTTTCTTTCTTTCTTTCTTTCTTTCTCTTTTTTCTCTACTAAAAGCCTGACTAGGACTGTAGCTGAACATTAGCAATAGCTATAATCTCTATATGTGAATCATCAGTTACTACAGCTTACTTTTAACAAGTAGAAGTTATATTATGTAGTTTGCTTTGTCCCTGTCAAATAAACTTTGTGAATAAACATTTTCTGATGTTTTATACCGGGTTTCATTGAACACATTAGATGTTTCTAATTGTTTGTGCTGCTTCTTGTCATGGGGTCAAGGGTCACACTAAATAGTGACTTTAACCTTTAGAACCCATTTAGTTCAGTTTTGTGTGTGTCTTAAGGCTGTGCATATGTTTTGTGTATTTTCCAGTTGTAGCTGAAGAAAAGAGAAAGACCAATATTTATGCTCATTTCAATCTTGCACAACAAATCTAGAGGTGGCCTAAAAACTTTTGCACAGTGCTGTATATTACTTTAATAACTTATTTTATTCTCTTGTTCTTTTACACATAATGATGGATTCACAGATGTATATTTAAGGTTCAGTGTGTAATACATAGTGGCATTAAGCTGTGAGAGCTTCCATTGCAACCAAATGCAGAAACACTGTTTACTCTGTGGATATTAACAGCTCTCTCTGAGATATATTTAAAAAAAAAAAAAAAAAAAAAAAAAACACAAAAACTATTCTTAAAATACCAATAAAACAATTCTTTACTCCATTTCTATGATTAGACCTCCCTAAACATTACATACTCAACCTTTCAAAGGGTAGATATTAGTGTCTAGCATCTGTGTACAAGCTGAAAACATTGTCCATGTACCTGTGAGGATGCCTGCAGATATGTAGAGGTATTCCAGACATGTGGCAAAGGAGCTGAGGACTAGACCAGCAGAAGACAGCAGACCTCCCAGAATGACTGTAGTTCTGCAGGAGAATCTGTTGCCCAGGAAGCCGCCCAGAGGAGCTGCAAACAGAATTTGACTGTTTTCAATTCTCTGTCTAGTCATATAAGAATGGGATACTTTTGGCTTCAATGAGGTGAATACTGCATCCAATACTCACTTACAGATCTGTGTCTATACAGAGAATAACTGGGTACATTTTCCTCATTTGCATTCAATCTATGTACCTGCTTTTAGCTTAAATAAGTACAATTTTCTTGCCTGTTCTAATCAGTTTCAATGGTCTTACCACAAAGCATTGTGACTGAGTCGATCAGACTGTAAATCCAAGCTGTGGAGGCATAATCCTTCTCAAAGTGCAGCTGAAACTCCACAAAAAACATGGAGACACATCTGCATAAAGAGAAATAGATCATTTAAATACAGTGTATTCTGCAAAATGATCTGATCGCTGCTAAAATATTGGCATTGTAAAGACAGATTTTCTTTTGCAACAACTTTACAACATAGGTCACTGACATATAGATATGAGTAAACTTTACTGCAGGTCTTTAAGTAAAATGACCAGTCGTCAAATATTTGGACACTCTTTTATCGTTACCTTATTGTAGTGACTTTCAGTTAGACCAGTATTATGATGTAATGTTTTATATAGATCAGATTAAGAGGCCATAAACTGTAGTTCAGTGACAGGTTTATCAGTTTATATCTACCATCCATACACATCTAAGGGTCCTGTCCTCCTTGACCGGGTGTTCCATTGTAGATTACATAACATCAGGGACCTGACAGAAGGGTCCCTTTATAAGCTTATATCCACGTTGTGAAACATACACACACTTACAAAACAAGAGTCATGAGTGTAAAGTCCCCTTCCCAAACAGGTTAAATATTTGATGTATGATAGCATGTCTGTGTAATGGACACAAAAGATCAATTTCCACCCAAGTACCTGCAGATATTTCCTTCTGTATCTTCAGTGCATCTAAGTTCACTCTGCATTTGCACATTTTTTACATTTAACAGATAGTCACCCTGTAAAGGTCACACAGAATACTGGCATTATCGACAAAATGTACTTAAAATGTACTTAAATTGTACTTTAACATGGAAATATCCCAGCAGGTTAGCATCTTAAAACTTTGAGCTGAATGGGAGTTTTGCCAAGTAATAACAGTTTTAATTAACCAAAGCTGAGAACAGCTACACGTTATCAAAACTGTACGGTCCTGCTAATCTGGAAGGTACTAATAATCTCTGAGCACATTATACACTTTCACTAATGTAAGTAATATGAACCCAAGTATTCAGGCGTACACAAAAATATTTAACCTTTGTTTATTGTTGTTTGATCCAAAATCAGTTTTTGATTATATTAATTTTAACAACACCTGAGCAACAAATTCTGAAAAAAATATTTTACTGAAGCAAGTTGTAATATGTTAGGTCTATAAAACTTCCAATTACTCTGTAATGCATGGAATATTTTTGATTTGGTGTGATAACATTTTGTAGTTAAACAGCTAAAACCAGTTACAATTACTTTAAAAACCTAGAACAGTTTTGTCAAACTCCTTTTAGTTCAGGGGTGATACACAGACCAATGTGAGTAAAATTACATTATGAAAATGGTGACGTATACAAAGTATCCTTTCAAAAAATATGAAGAACATGAGCAACTGCAAACAACCTGAAATTTCTCAAGAAAACTAAATCCAATTTCAACAATATTATACCTCAGCTTCTCATTTACACATATAGATTTCAACTTCCAGATCACAATGGATCTACAAAGGCATGCAATTTAGTAACAGAAAAAATTGCTCAGTTGCACTTACTTTTCTTACGACATTTAAGGTTGTTCATATTTTTTCAGGTTATTTACATTTTTTGTGAAAAGATAGTTTGTAAATGTAAATATTCTCATGTAGGTCCTAATTTTTGTCCTAATTTTACTTTTTTTTTTTACACTAAAACAAAGAGAAAAATGGGGAGTTGTCATTATTTATACAGTTGCGGAAAAAATATTAGACCATCAAAAGTCATCAAAACCTCTGGTTATGCAATCAAGTACTAACTACTGTGTGTATCATGGGACTAAAACAGACAGCCATAGCTATTGATGTAAGAACTGAAGTGATTTTGGTTATTATCAAGAAAACATTGAAAATGGCTAGATATCAGCTCTGAAATTAAACTCTTATAGCTATTTTTGTTATCATTATATTTTTCTAAACAAATGTACCTTGACTTGTACCAGGCATTAAAAAGAACAAGAACTTGAAGAAAACAAGGGTGGTCTAATATTTTTTTCCATGACTGTAGGTCAAGGTTGTACTTCTGTAGCAGATTTCCGCAGCTGTAGATTATTATGATAGTATTTTACTGGTCTGACCCACTTCAGATTGAACTGGTCTGTATGTGGCCCCTGAACTAAAATGACTTCTACATTTCTGATTGTTAATATCTTCAGTGTAATTTTTGCATTTCACAAATTTATCTCATGGGCTGGAGTGGACCCTTGGGGGGGCCAGTTTTGGCCCACGGGCCATATGTTTGACACCCTTGACTCAGAGCAAGAACAAAGTATCCGTGTTTATGGTTAACTGACTTTTTCATCTTATTACTGACATTGTTTTAGGGACGTTCAGACAAGTTTTTATGTCACAAATAAACATACCTCGTAAGAGCTCGGACACAAATGTTGGCGAGGAAGCATCCAGCTACGATCATCCAACCCCAGCCGCCCTCCGGGGGTGTCATGGGCTCTTGCATCCTTCTCCCCTCCTCGACCATTTTCCCTTTGATGACTGCCATCACTCCAACCAAGGTCTTCTCTGGTTTGAGTTCAGGTCTCTTTTCACTTCAGTTCGGTCCTTCTTTCGATTGGGAGGCACGTTCTCATTGATTGGGATTTCTATGTCAAAACTGTAATGCATTGGTTTTGTCTCTGTAAACTTAAGGAACCTCAGTGTTCTCTTGTTTGTTTGTTTCTGTGTGTTCTTCTGTCTTCTGCTTCAGCTTCTATAGAAACACAGAACCAGGCACAGATTCTTATTGACCACAAAATAACATGCAGAAAAATGAGAAAATACTGTCCAAGTAAATGCATTATTGCTTTAATAAAAGTCTTTTTTTCCCTCTTCCCTCACGACTGACCTCAAGTACTTTTCTGTAGCAACATGCAGTTGTAAAAACAATGCAAATCTGCTACAGAAGCACAACCTTGACCTACAGTCATGGAAAAAAATATTAGACCACCTCTTGTTTTCTTCAGTTTCTTGTTCATTTTAATGCCTGGTACAACTAAAGGTACATTTGTTTGGACAAATATAATGATAACAACAAGAATAGCTCCTAAGAGTTTAATTTCAGAGCTGATATCTACCCATTTTCCATGTTTTCTTGATAATAACCAAAATCACTTCAGTTCTTACATCAATAGCTATGGCATTGTACTGCCAAAAACAATGCTTTTAGACATTCCGTGTTTTCTTTTCTGTCTGTTTTAGTCACATGATACACACAGGCGTTAGTACGTGATTGCATAACAATGTTTTTGATGACTTTTGATGGTGTAATTATTTTTTTTCGTGACTGTACATGTCCTGCCAGTGTAGATTAATTGCTCATTGAGAAGACTATGATTCATAGGAGATGTGGGTATAATTATATTTGTCCAAAAGTAAGACATAAAGAATCCAAGGACCAGTCCCAATTGTAAACCAAAGATGAGTATTTGACCCGTTTGTTACATATTTTAAGTCACAAACATTACAAAGCACCATGCAAAAAGTGAGATATAATTGATATCAGCACATGTAATAATAAACATAAGGGTCCAAACCAAATAAAATGCAAACATTAAAATTTGATTAAATATGTCAAATGGAAGGGTACAAGTGGGTAATCCACTAATACTGTATATGTTGGATGTTACACATGTCTGTTTGCTTGCTGACATATTAGGGCTTGATCAGGGAATGTGTGGGTTTTTCTTCTCTCTAACATTTCTTTTATCCAGCACACAGCCTGTTGCACTGTGAGGATGTACACAGTTTGTGGAGTTCTCAGGTATGTCTCAGCTACGAGTTAAAACCTGCTTATTCGCCGCCAGACAAAAATCAGCACCACAGTCAAATTCAGAGCACTGTAGACAAACGGCTTGGTAGAGAAAACCAGTCAGTTGGAAATATGTAGAAACACAGAGAGGTGCAGGGTTATTTCAGTTTACAAACTGACATGTACAAAGTGCAAAGTGATCAAGCCCTTGTGTATCTATACTGCATTACATGTGTACCCTAAAATGTATTTAGGTACTGTCCAAAAAATATTTATGTTGTGAATTGAGGCATTTAAAGCAAACTATGTCTTCTCCTACAAACATAATTTAATCTCTTTGAGTTTTTTTCCACATACATACAGTCGTGGAAAAAATTATTAGACCACCCCTTGTTTTCTTCAATTTCTTGTTCATTTTAATGCCTGGTACAACTAAAGGTACATTTGTTTGGACAAATATACTGATAATAACAAACATATCTCATAAGAGTTTAATTTCAGAGCTGATATCTAGCTATTTTCCATGTTTCCATACCAAAAACAGTGCTTTTAGGCATTCCATGTTTTCTTTTCTGTCTGTTTTAGTCACATGTTACACACAGGAGTTAGTACTCAATTGCATAACCATAGTTTTTGACGACTTTTGATGGTCTAATAATTTTTTCCATGACTGTATTAGCCTATGATATCGCCAATTATACATTTTTTTTCTGCTATTTCAGTTGGGATCTCTATAAACATATTTGTTACTAAACTTTTATCGAAATTGATTCATGAAATTTCAGTAAAAGCTATATTTTGATTAGCTTCCTCCCCACTATAAATAAAAATGACCAAATCAATGTGACTGTCTTTATGGTTCACAGGACATTTTCTGTAGCACAGAAACATATTAACAAATGTGTTGTAACACCTCCTCAGAGGTTGGAAGTCAGGGTTACGTTCAGCTGGTCAGAGTATCCATAAAGATAAAATGTTTCAGTTTCATGGTGAAACGGGGAGAACACTGACATGCAGTGTTAAAGTGTTAAACTGTTTACTGGAAATCAGCCCTGAAGCCATCTTCCACTCTTCTGGTTCATCCCATTTTTAAGCCTCTTAAACACTTTCAGCCCAAATGAGCTGCATGTAGGCAGTGTCTGGTCAGTTCCATCTGAAAAGCTCAGGCTTTCTCAACAGCTGTGCAGTGTTTGCATTTCAGTTGCTTAGTCTGATTTGGGCCATTAGAGAAACTCAATTAGGCAACAGCTCAAAAAACCTGAAAAACAAGGTGTGAGGCTGAACAGGTTGAAAAGAGAAACAAAGGGAAACAACTTAAGAAACATCAAAGCAAAAAACAATACCGTGTTTAAAATGGAAAATGTGCACTAATGATTTTTGCAAAATGCTCACATGCATCTGACCAAAGGTTTATTTGCCAGCTCTTCTGCTTCGTCACCTGTTACACTGCAAGTTCATCTCAACAAACAAGTAGTAAAGTTGTGTTTGCGCATTGATTGACATCAGTCGTCAACGCACAAATGGAGAAATACCTTCCTGCTGTAAAGTTACCTGGACTCTTTCATGAAAACACCAGTGTATTCAGAAATGTTTGAGAGCTGTATATCATGTATATCGTGTATGTGCAAAAAAAAAAACAAAACAAAAAAAAACAAACAAAACCAACGGATTTTGAAATGAGTGACTTTTACAAGGAAGGGGTAAAACAAGGTAGGAAAGAAAAACAGGAAGACCAGGATGGACTGAGCAAGTTAAAAAAAATACAAAAAAACAGGAACAAATGAATGATGTAAAAAAAAAAAAAAAAAAAAAAAAAAGTAAAAGTAAAAATACATCCACTTACCTCAGTTACCTTTCATTTTCTGCTCCTGTTTCAGTTCTCCATGGTTTCAGGGTTGAGCAGAACTCTGTCCTGCTTCTGCTTCTGCTTCTGCTTCAGCCTCAAAACAAACTGCAGAAACGTGAGTCAAACACAGAGGAGGAAAGGGGAGGAGGGGAGAAAGGAGGAGAAAAACAGGGGAGGGAAATTCCTAAATATTCAGAAGCACCGTTCAAGTGTGTCTGTGGATTTCTGGCTATTTTCTTATTTACTTTTATTGTGTCCTTTTTATTGCTTGAGTTGATTACAGTCATATAAAATTGGACTGGACACCTAGTACTGAGTGGTACTGAGAATACTACAGGTATATTATTCAGTAGTTAAAGCTCATGCAGTATTCCATGTTCTTTCTCTTAGTCTTAACAGGGTCTTCTCAATATTTTAATTTCAATACAATGTTCACTGTGTTCAGATAATGTTATTATTGTCTTGGTGGAAGCAGTTTTCATACAATTTTTTTTTTTTTTTAATTTTTTGTTATTAAAACACTATACTTTACATTTACCCTATCCCTAACATATTTTTCTCAAGACCTTTCTGCATTTTTAATAAATAATAATGTTATATATCTCAAACACCACCATACATGTCTCACCTACTGCACACTTGCTACTTTAGGATTATTATTGCTATTTTTTGTCACTTTAACAAACTTGTTTATATATTTTCATTTTTCTGTTGTACTTGATGCATACTGTCTTGTGCGGCTGTACACACTTGAATTTCCCCCTTAGGGATCAATAAAACATATCTTATCTCACAACAGTACATTTTCTCCAAGTATTTGCTGATAAATTCATTTCGTCTAAACTGTACTTGTTACTAAAAGAACAACTGATAAAGTCAGCAGCACACTTTGACCCTTCTGATTTTCACTTTTTCAAAACTTTTCAAAAACTTCAAAAAAAATAAATATACAAATTAAAATTCAGAGGAAGGCACATGTAAAGAACACATGTGTAAAACCTGAAAACAACTAGGTGAATAACATCTGAATAATTTCATGGACAAACTGTCAAAGTTGAAATTTAAAAAAATGTATTTATTAAAAATCTCCTAATGGTAGAAAACATGTGTGAAATGTGAAAGAATCGGGTGAATAGTGTCCGAGAAATGGGATGGACAAAAGTCTTAGACAGATGGAAGGACGGACAGAATTCCTGGTGTACCTATATACTACATTCATTATTATTGTTATTATACAGCAATGGTGGGGGTATAATAATGTCATATTTGAGATGCTCTTCAGATGTTTTGTGTGTGAATCTTCATATGCAGTTAAATGCATCAATTATTACATAAAAATTGTTATGACTGTAAATATTTATATTTTAAATATAATGACAATCAGCATCAGCGGCTGTTTTGTTTGACCAGATGAAATGTACTGGTTTTGATCCACACACACTGACTATAACAATACTTTAATGGCTCTGAATGAAAGGAGATTTTATTGTGATAAGGTTTTATGAGGAAAGCTGGAATACCCCTGATATTGTGTGGATGGTAATATTTAGCTAACCCTTGTAATGTGTGCTCAGTCTTTTATTGCTTGGAATATATTCATACAATCTGCTATTATCTTTTTTTATGAATGAAAAACACCCAAAACACAAGTCTCATTCAGTTTTAGTTTTATTCCTTTTTAGAAAAAAAAAATCTCTTCACATCAGTACATACACATTGCACAAGGCACAGAGCCTTTTTCATCTTAATTTTTTTTAAACCCTCTTTTTTTTTAAACCGGAGTTAAAAGCAGCAGCAGAACTGACGCCGAACAACCAGCACAAGGCTCCCAAAGCGTTCACACCCAGATCCAGTTCACAGAGGAAATGGGCTGAACCACCAGCACTGAAATCCAGCAGACAGAAACCACAGAGATCAGATTGTGTGGGCCCAGGGTGATCATAAAACACTTCCCCGTGAAAGAGAAGATAATATCCTTTTGAAATATCATCCTTTTGAACATGTGATTTTTTTGTAGTTACTTATGTCTTCAACTATTAAATGAGTCTGAATAAAGTTTGGGAAGTAATGCCTTAAATTACACTCATCGTGGTTTGTTTTGTCTTCCTTAGGTGCTTCTTCTAGTGGATTTAACAGAAGTGGATTTGGATTTTCCAGTTAAACTGATAATATTGTGGAGAAAAGTGCTTTATCTCACTGGGCAAACCTGACTTCTGTCTGCTCTGGGATTCTATGTGTTTTGGAAACCTGGCCTTCAAACAGTTGAACAACTTTATCATCAGACAGATTGCTGGTGTAGAATATATCATATTATTTACAAAATCTCTGTACAATCAAATACACAAGGGTGAAAAGTTCTGTCCTGCTATTCAAACAACCCAGAAGACAGTTTAACGGCTGTAAATGATGCGTTCACGCAACAGGATGTTGGACCAGATTAAACACGTGTGGCAATAATTCACATCTTTGAAAACACAGGGTTAAAACAGCCAACGAGCAAAAACGACGTGACAATCATCTGACAGGAAGAAGGGTTATGTGATACCCTTGGGTAACAAAATGGTAACACTGCTGAAGATGGAAATGGAAAAAAGGGAAAAGATTGTTTTATCATCTTATCCCAGAACACTCAACAGTTCAAGGTACCATTAAGACACAAAATACAAAACTTGTGTTTTTAGTTGAAACACACTCAGGGATTTTTCATGCAGTAAAATGCATAGTTTACAGGAGATGTGGCTCAAACCGTTCCCAATATCCCCAGCTCCTTCCGTCATCACATCCCTGCAGTGTGAACATGCTCAGTATTCTTCTTTTTGTGCTTAATTAGATCTACATCGCTGTTGCGTGCATCCACCTTTAATAGAGTTAACAACTGTATCAGCAGGACAGAAACTTCAGGAGAAAACTCCGTCAAGATTCAAACAGGATTTTTCCAGGGAGAAAACAGACAAGTTGCATATAAAAAAATAACAAAGGATTCATGTTAGTCAGTAGGGGTGTCAGATTTGGAGAAGAGGTGGGTGGGTGTTAGTAGGGACAAAGAAATCAATAGAGAAGTTACTGCATAGCCTGTTGGTTGCATTTCACAAAGGTTGACATAACATTTGCCGTTCAGTGGATGCTTTCAGCCAAAGCTCCGTACAGTACTATGAAAAACATGCCGTTCAAAGTACAGATGGTCCCAGTGGGAAATTAACCAAACAAGCAAATACTGACTCATTAGAAGGCAAATTGACATAAATGCCTATAATCTGACTGAACGTGTTTAGTTGTGTTTACAGGACAAGGTCAAAACTTTACAAAACTCCAACTCTGGCAGTAAAACGATGGGTTATATTAATGCACTGCTGCTCAGCACAAAAGCTGAAGCTGTGTGGGGTTTGAGTGTAAAGTCAAAAACATTAAATCTGCAGAGGTTAGGGCCAACATTGAAAATATAACAATAATTCAATTAGGTTTTGAAGTCACCTCAGTAGCTACAACTGTGACTACTGATCCTGAGGCCAGGTTTGGCCACCTGTAGAGGACAGATGTTTTTCAAGATCTAAAATCTTGTCCAAGACAACAGTGGTGTCACGGTTGAACCAAACATAAAACAGCAGGCTGCAAAATGTTAAATCACAGGCTTTGATAAATAATAGGGATGCAATGGTACTCAGGAAAACCGTGTACCATTCAGTCTGCCCAGCACGGGACAATCCGCCCTTATGGACCACAGGATTTCGGTTTCTGCAATTGATTTTGCATTGGTGCTTTATATACTGCTCTCTCTCTTTTTCTGGACATGCATATGAGCATGCAGCGTTGGGGAAGCCCTGCCCCTCAGTGACAGACAGTGGATAGAGAAGCAGCTTTAGGAGGTCTCAACACACAGAGTCCTGCACAGATCCACCACTTTTCCAAACCTGCACCTAGGTACAGACATGCAACTCAAACCGCGATTAAACACACTGTCTCCACAGTAACTCACTTTTAAGTACCAAGAAAAGCGTACGGTAGAAAACCATGGTGTTTTTATACCACCGTTTTCTTTTATATCCCTATGCAGAACAGGAATTTATTTATTTTAAAAAAAAGCCCCCTTTGGGCCTTATGTGTGCACATGCCTACTGTATACAAGTAGTCAAGGAGTAAGACAGGGTTCTATTGTTCAGTACAGAAAGTGTTATCTTATTCACTACAGTGATATGATTTGTTCCTACTGTGACATTCAGATTTTGCTGACAAGCAAAATAAAAACACAATTTTGGGAGAAAAAACCTGGTCACTTTATGCATAAAACACGTACTAAAATCGAACCGAAACCGTGGCCCAAAACCGAGGTACGGACCGAACCGTGGGCTACCTGTACCGTTGCATGCTAATACATAACTGACTTTTCTACTGTATGGATAAAAGAGCTTTTGCAGGAAATGATATGTGTTTCAAGGTGCTCAAATACCATGACAGCAATGATTTAGGATTCTGGTAGAATTCGACTGTCAAAACAAAATTAGAACAACAGTATTTCCGATCATTTGAACGTTGATAACTGGCCAAAAAAGTAGACTGAAGAGAGAATAACACACCATTAAAATGCTCCAAAACCAAACATGGTAATTTAGAAGCAAAAAACACAACTATTTACTAGACTGGGTCAATCATGTATTTGCTCACGACAGAAAAAAAACCCCCAAACAAATAATAAAACAAAAAACACAAGAAGCACGATAGACCCGAACAAAAATAAACATGCATGTTAATCTTTACATAATAATGTAAGGATTAAGCAATTAAGCAGATAAAAAAAAAAAAATAGAACTGAAGGACACAAATATGGGTTAACACAAAGTGAAGGCAACTGAGGGGGTTTATGTGATTAGAAGAAGCCGTAGTCTGAGATGACCAACACCGGCTTGACTTTAAAGCTGAAGTGGCACCCGACAGGTCGAGGCTGTAGTCATAATGCAAACATGAATAAGACCAAGGCAAGGACAGAAAGGGCCACAAAGCACCAAAAAAGGACATGTGCAGTATCATCGCAGCTCAAAACAAGCATGATCAAACAAATGAATGTTTTCACAGGTTGCACAGCACTGCTCTTCATACAGGGTTTCTCTAGTTTTACTCTGAACCTAAACGTTGGCATGAACTCATTCTGTCAAACTGAACAGAATTGTCTTAGAAGTAAAACTCCTAGCGTTTAACTTCATATGTAAAGACAACAGTCCTCTGTAATTTCAGCTCTGAAAACAACAAGCCTCACTGATTCACTTTCTGCATATGGCTTTTCATAGCCAAATCTGTTCTGTGAGTTGCTGCTGATGCAGCTTAGAGCTTGAATTTATATATATATATATATATATATATATATATATATATATATATATATATATATATATATATATATATGTATATATATTTTTTATTTTTTTTTACAAGATGGCCTTAAGACAAACTACACTATACATTTTTTTACAGGTAAAAATAAACTGCATCACAAGTTGTTAGTCCGGGTCAAAGTGTAGTTCAGGAGTACATTAGATGGCGCAGAGGAGATAAACACAGCAAAACAACCACTTTTGTTAAGAACACAAGAGTACCAGGTTCAACGAGAACTTCCCCCTAATTGTTAAGCTATCAATCAGACAGCTATAGATTACATTAAATAATTAACTATATGAAAACACACAGTGCCTAACTAACACTGAACTGTCAAGCTCAGAAACACAGAATCAACCCTAAAGTGTTGGTAGTGATGTTTGGAGGTATTAAACAATAAATAAGGTACAAAAACTGGAAGATTGGTGATTATAAAAAAGTGAAAAAGCACAGTAAAGTAAAGGCATGTAGATAGTGGCATTGCACGAAGCAGTGGACAGAAAAAAAGGGAAATCAGCAGGAGTTAAAGGCTGTGAAGAGAGACATCGGTGTGACGGTTCAGGAAAACCATGCATACGATTAAACTAAGCTGAGGTTCTTATTTATTTAGAGCAATAATCTATTATTTTTACAATTTTTGAAAGTTTGGATCAGTTCGAAGTGGTATAAAAGCTATGGTCCAAAAAAGACAACAACATTTTGGATGAGACGCAATAATTGCAAAGCAGGTACAGACAGTGCTCGTTAATTTAGGAGTACTACAGTTAAAAAGGTCACGTCTGCAGTAAAAGATTAGAAAATGCCAAAAACACACCCTAGAATTTTCAAGTACTGTGTTAATATACAGTTAAAATTCCTGCTAGCGTTGATTTGTGTAATAAATGGCCTCAGATTAGAAAACAGGCTGTTTTCACACACAAACGCCCAAATGTTTGAGGGGCTTGCAATGAATGAATGGCCCCTTAAGTAACTGAGACTTTTAAAGAAATCCATATCTGTAAGTGTTGACTGATTTTGCAGAAAGACGTTCCTGAATTGGTGAGTTAACAGATGCACTGAATGTGATCTGGGACAAAAATGTACTATAATTCTAATCTACATTAATGGATTTATCGGTGATACATTTTGCACTGGTACCTTTTGGTTAAGGGTGAATCTTGGCTGAAGGAAAAAAAACAAACAAAAAAAAAAACAAACAAAAAAAAAAACAAACCAAAAACTTGGTCCTTGTTCCCTGAAGCCTAAAGGTGGCACCATTTCAATGCGTCTGCCTCTACAATACATTAAGGGTGCTGAGCAGTTCCTTTTTTAACATACACCCCGCACAAACGTAATCTCATCCTGTACTAGCAGCGCTTCTGGACCACTTCTAAATGTTACACTACAACACAGAAACAAGGCAGCAGTGTGGAGCTGTAAGCAGAAGAGGTGGAAGATTTGTGTTACGTCTTAAAATGAGAAAGATAGCGACAGGAAGGGACAAGATGAAAAAAAAAAAAAAAAAAAAAAAAAAAAAAAAAAAAGATATTTCCATTAAGAGATCCAAAAGCATCTCCCAAATCACTGGGCTCGGCTGTTGATACCATTTAAAGGTAGTCAACATCTATCAACAGTACAGACGCAGCTGTGGCGCTATCAGTTGGAAGACAATGAAGTCTTGGTCCCGTCATCTAACACAAAACTCAGCGGGAAATGTCTGCATGTGCGCTCATACAGTGTCATTAGTGCTGTTAAACACCAGCAGACTAGGAAGAGACGAACAAAAAGCAAAGGCCATGTGCAGTTTTTGCTGCTTCCTTTCTGACTTGAAGGATGCAGGTTGTATATGAATCTCAACAGGATTTGGCTTCAGTGCACTCCTTAGAAGACTGTAGCATGGTGGGCAACTTTTTTTGTGCAACAATTACAGGCAACACACCTGCCTTATAGCAACTGCCACGTCACTGTTCTGTTGCAGATCGTTCAGGCCACTTTCTCTAGCCTCGCCGTCTGCACACACAGATAGAACATATCTGCATATTGTTTGCGTGGTCACGTGACAAATTATTTAACTGCAGATAAGACGACATAATTGTTGCACAAACAGTCACCAGGGTACCACAGTTTTAAGGATTTAATGCTACAGTAGCTATTCACACAAACACACAAAGTAACAAAATACAAAAACTCTCTGCGCCTCCCACAGGGCTGATTACAGGAATCGACAGAGCTGATTACAGGAGACCATAAATTAATGATTACAATATTAAAATCTCTATCATAAGGAGTCTCTGGTTGGGAAATTTAGGAGAAGAATATTAGAAGTCATCATTATTTACAGGCGTTAAATTATTAAAATGGCTTTTCCCAGTTTCTCTGTCTCTGTCCCCCCCTCCCCTTAGTGTTCCTTTAGCGGCCTCGGTGAACGCGACCTTTCAGCAGCATCAAGAGTAGATGACATCGCAGCGTTGAAGGGTGGATGACATCGTCTTGTCGAGAGTCGAGGACTTCTCGACACAGTTTCCTTCATGGATCCTCGGTTGTTTTGAGCAGCTCCATCAGCGCTCCCACAGCTCCAAAATAACCCTGCAGCAAAGATGCCGACACACAAACACGTCATCTCGTGTTAGTCACCGAAAAAAAGGGCTGAATTTATGTGTCTGCAAGTTTCTAAACGCTCACATTATTACTGGTGTACTATTTTAGTTCTTACCTCGTGTTCAAGAAAGAGGGCTCGTAGTTGTCCTTTGGACCAGTAGTCCATGGCATAGGCTAGAAGTTTAGTGGATACTGTGTTGATGCGAAGGAAGTTCCCGACAAAAACCACACGCTCAATTTTCTGATTAAAAAGACATAAAACAGCAAACACACAGGTCAAATAAAAGAAAAGAAGTGTAGCATACATTTAGTTTATCCTGCATCCTGTTTGTTTTCTATAAAATCAGTGAACCGGGTGATGGATCAATATACTATAAATGCAAGTCTTTGTTTTTATATTATTGATAATGTGAAAGACAGATTATTTTTTATCTGTCACTGAGCCAAACAGGAAAACACCTCTTTCAACCACATGATGGCACCAGAGAGTCGATAATGTCCTGAAATAAACATCTGTTCTGCTAGTCACTCATGTTGTGGAAATGCAAATAATTCTGCCTTTGTGTGACTGTAATAACTAAAAACAAACTATTTGGTGGAAAATGACCCAAACCCATCAGCCAAACTGCATAAACAGAAATTAAAGTAATACATGCATGTATGAAATAAAAGTATAACTTGCTGGACTTGTCTGGAATTTTGACCTGAAGGTGGTTAAAAATTTATAGAAGCTGCCACACCGGTCACAGTCTCAGAATGAAAAAGTTATCTTCATGATGAAAGCTGCGTTGTGCAATTTGACACTGACTGTATGTATATCTGGGTTTTTATGTATCCACTCAACTAACATCAGTACAGTGTGATCAATACACTGATAGATAAGCCATATACAGTAATGAAAGTAACATTTTAAAGATGAATGCCTGTTTCTCCATCACTCAAATAGATCAGATTTAGGTGTAAATGATGAGAATGTTATTTCCTATCAGCATTAAAGATGAAAAATGTAACAATCTCCCTCTGGACGGTTCATATGAAGAAATCAATGCCAGCTCTTAAAAATCCATGCGTGTTAACCCTAATGCTGGTGGTGTGTTGTTGCGTGGCTGTTTGTGTGTGTGTGCATTCGGTGCAACTCTGTGTGCAGTGATAGCCCTGTACAATGCTGCTTGATCGCCATGCCACAAGGCAACACTGTAAAGAAGCCCACAGCACACAGAAAGACTCTACGCTGATCACTCACTGCAGCTGGTGTCTGTGACCGTAAACCTGCTAAACTAACTCCTTAGTTTTTCATGTAAACTATTCCTTTAAAAAGCTATTTCCTAGACAAAAATGAGGAAAACTGACATTTCAGAGGGTGGACATATGATCACTGACTTTCCTGTACATGAAGAGAAATGATTAAAACATGATAAAAGGTAAAGGACAGAGATACTGTGTGTGTGTGTGTGTGTGTGTGTGTGTGTGTGTAGTTGCAGGTGTTATTAACAGGCATGAATGCTGTTGGTCATGCTGAGTTTGGAACAATGCTCAACACCAGGTGTATGTGCATCTTACAGGAAGGTGATTCTACAACATCCCATATCATTAGTCATGCTGACCAACCAAACCCATGTGCTACATGACTGTGTTACTGATGAGGGCACCTTCATCGTGCATTTGTGTGATTGTGCACGTATGTACCTCATTGACAGCACACATGCGTGCTATGGATCCTATGTTATTAGTGATGGTGACAAGTGTGGCTCTGGCCAAGTCCTCCTTACTGATGCTGTCTCGTTTCTCTTTGCTCATCATGTGGCCAAAACTGTAAACCAAAACAAAATGTCAGAACGAGTTAAAAACAAATGTTTACAGAGATACACAGACAAACAATCCGTTAGTGGCGACTACTAAAGTTTGTTTTACCTTAACCAAATTCAGCAAAAAGGGATGAACAAAACACCATGTGCCTTTGTAAATGTCATAATAACCTTCAGGAGGGACAGTAACCACAACAGTGAAGTGTTGTTTGTCAGTGTGTACATGTTGTTTTGATAAATGGCAGAATGGAACACCATAACAGGAGACCATCATTATAATCTGATAAGTGTGATGAAAGCTGTTCGTTCACTTTGCTTTATGGATCAACCTTTGAACACACAGCAGCGTGTTTACTGTTTTCATGCTAAAGCCTGATTAGAACGATAAGTTGTACATATGTTGGTACTTTATGCTTCGTCATACTATCACCATGTGCCAGTCACTATATGTATATATATATATATATATACACACATGAAAATCCATGGACTGTGAACGTCATTTGTAACTGATGGACTACCCATTCCACTGTGATTTTAGAACATTTGTACTTTTGTCATTTCTTGTTTGATTTATTTCATTTGTTCAATTTAGTTCTTGTGGCTTTAAATGATGTACAGTGGAAACAAACATGTTTATAAGTGTATCTTCTATCTTATTTAATTAATTGAAGTTATTAGAAAAATATGATAAATTATATAATTATTGAAGTATAACAAGGATGCTAATAGGACTTCTATCAAACCGCAAAAGGAAATAGCGTATACTGTGGTGCATGTAAACATGGACATGCTATTATTGGGACCTTCAAGATGGTTTCTCTGATAAACATCTAAATACTTTCACTTTCCTTATGCAAATGGCTTCTAGAGCTATTACGTAGGTGAACACCTTCCAGTGATCATAGTATAGTTGAAGACACCACCGGGGGACACAGCGATCTTTGAGCTAACCTGGATGCGACAGCAGAGCCTTGTAGGCCGAAGCGCTCATAGTCTCCGCCATAGATGTCCTTCACCAGTTTGTCCACGTTGGTGGAGTCACCCTTACTGGCCATTTCCAGCGCCTCCTCAAATGTTTCACAGCCTGTCAGTAAGCAGCAAAGGCCCAGGAATGTACCACCCCCCAGACTGAAGGGTTGCAAGACAGAGAGACAGGAGGAGCAGAGAGAAGCTTTAATGAACATAATACAGGTGTAGCTGTAAAACCTGTAGTAGGTTCCTTAGTCAAATTCCTGTGTAAAAACTTTTTAACTGAAGAGTCTGCATCAAAGGTCTCAAACATGCAACCCGGGGGCCAAATCCAGCCCGCCAAAGGGTCCAGTCTGGCCCCTGGGATGAATTTGTGAAATGCAAAAATTACACTGAAGATATTAATCATTTTAGTTCAGGTTCCACATACAGACCAATTTAATCTCAAGTGGGTCGGATCAGTAAAATATTATCATAATAACCCATAAATACGCACAACTTAAAATTTTTCTCTTTGTAAATGTAAACATTTTCATGTCATTTTACTGTATCATTTCATAAAAACGCAAATAACCTTAACAAATATGAACATTTTGAAATGTCTGAAGTGCAAGTTTACCAATATTCTGCCTGTTATTAAATGTTTTGTGTATTTTTTGATCCACTGTAAGTTGTAATTTACATGTGTAAATGATAAACTGAGACATAATATTGTTAAAATTGCACTTAGTTTTCTTAAGTTATTTCGGTTTGTTCATGTTATTCACATTGATTTAAAGTATAGTTGGTAGATTGTTAGTTGGTCTATGTTTCACTCTGAAACATAGAGGAAAGTTTGGAGTTGACATTTTTTATATATTACTATGTTTTTATTTCACTGATCCAGCCCACTTCAGATCAAATTTGGCTTAATGTGGCCACTGAACTAAAATTAGTTTGACACCCCTGATCTAAATGATGGATTCATTGGAATGAAACATAATCAGTGTGTACATTAATAATGAGGCACACACAATAGAGAACAATAAGAACATGAGAATACTTATGTGCACTGCTTTGAACAAACAAAAAAAACATCTCATGAGTGCTTTATTATATGATGAATCATAATGTAGCGCTTAAGAATTTGGTTGAAATATCGCCAACACATTGTAAACAAAAGCTGCCAAAGTGCTCATACACCACATCTCATTAACACCCGAAACAAATGACTCCTTGAACCATTTTACAAACACTGCCTTAACCTGACCTAACAACTCACATATCAACTCGGTAAGCTGCTCATGTTTGTCTGGAGCAAAGTGACAACCTGTAACGTACACACACACTACCATAAATGGCTGTAGCAATCGGATACATCTATCGTTAACAGCACAAGGAAGTAACCAACAGTGGTGTTCTGTGACACTACCATCTAAATAATTACGCTCAAAAACAACAGGAGTTGAACAAACATACATGTACTTATTCTTTTCCTCAACATCAGCATGTTCTTATCATGTGTGGAAAGAGTCTGTTTTGTTTTTTTTGCTGTATACTATCAGCACAATCAATCTGACTATTATATAAGGTACAAGATATGGAATGGGGAGCATTCAAAGAACTGACTTAAGTGAAGCTATTGGAGGTATTTATGCACCTTCACCTTGTACACACTATATTTAAAAACTGGCCATTCTGGAAATGGGCTTGTGTCATATCAGATTCTTCCACCCAGACAGATAACTAAATGTATTTTTGTAAAAGTTATTCTGACACATTATAAACTGGTATAGTTACTTGTTTAGTTGTTTCTCTTCTTTTTGTTAATTTAATCACATCCATCTTTTATTTAAATTTCTTGATTGCTCTCTTTTTTTGACAGCTAAAATCAGGAGATACAAAGAAACAATTTTTAAGAGGTACAGGGATGAGGGGGGTGTTGGGTATCAACTGGGTGTTATAAAGACGTACAAGTATGTGGTTTGTATCTATGTTTATGCATGTATATGCTTGTTTTGTGTATACTTGTTTTCATTTTTATGTATAAAAGTTTGTGTCTGTAACTATTTAATGTCTTGCTGCCCGTCTTGGCCAGGACACTCTTGGAAAAGACATTTTTAATCTGAATGAGGTTTTTCTGGTTAAATAAAGGCAATAACAACAATAATACATATCTGTGTACGTTTATGTATGTACATGCATATGTGTTATTGTATTATGTCTTTATGTAAATTGCATTATATTTGTTTGAAATAATATAAAGCCGGAAAAAAAAAAAAAAAAAATTAACATTAAGTATCAGGCATTAGAGCAGTGTTTCCCAACCTTTTTTGGCTTGCGACCCCATTTTAACATCACAAATTTCTGGCGATCCCAGACATTCAGAATGGAGAAATTTTTTTTTTTGCTAAAGTTAATGCGTTTTTGATCGTGTAATAGTTTGCTATACTACATTGCCAATAAATGCTAATTTTAGAGGACATTTAGTCTATATAATGCATATTATTATGGACGGAGACAGAAAAGCCAGGTGTAGATTACTGCACAAAGTGAGAATTTTATTTTCCTTGGTCAGAATATGTACAGTCAGTCCAGCTTGTATTTACACGGCTGACAATTAATACTGAACAAACAAGAACTCAAACTATGAATTATGAAAGAGCTGCAGCATCTGAAACCGACCACAATGAACATTTGAAAGATAAAGAGTACCACAATGCTTCAGTTTCAGCTTCAGAGTTTGTCATGTCTTTTATGTATGTGATTGTCTCTCTCAACTCTCCATGTATTTTTTATTAGTAAGTTGTTTTTTATTTTGATCAATTATTAGCAATTTCAGGCGACCCTATTTGAATTCCAGACAACCCCATGTAGGGTCCCGACCCCAAGACTGAAAAACACTGCATTAGAGTATAGATATGTTTAGACTAGGAAGGTTATTATTGCTATTAATTATTTAAGGAGAAGGGGTGGGAGTTTATAAGCTATACTTCTTCTCACTACTTTTCAAATATGTTTTATATGTCTAATGTCTTATGTTAAATGTTTTGTTTGTTTATTTATTGTTCTTCTTTGTTGACATTCATATTCGAAATAAATACATCAATCATTCAGTCAAATCCTCTGAATACCTTGTTAGTGTACATGTGTATAAATGGAGGTCCATGTTCCTTACCTAGTCCCGGTCACCCGTTTGTAGTTGTCTTGTGAGTACACGGCCAGGATGGAGACCCCGGAGCCGATATTGACCAGCAGCATGGGGAAAGGGTTGTCTAGAGTACAGGGCCTTTTTACACAGCTCTGGGTGTCTGAAGGGTTCTGGAAGTAGTAGCACTCTGGGTGGCCGTTGAAGCTGACCCTGTCGACAAACAGCAGGCCGCGGATCAGACAGTCCAGTTCATCCAGCTTCAGCAGTTCCAGGTCGGCCATCTGTAGCACAAACCAAGGAGGGGTTAACTACTGAGAGCACATTATTGTTACAAACAGCTTCTTAACGTAACCAATTTGAAATTAATTTACAGCGAAATATCATCCTATTCCCTGAAAATATGAGTTTGCTTTAAATCAGTGTTTAAAACATGTCAAGATCGGGATTTGCACGAGGTCTCGGTTCTGCTTATTTTACGGGGAAGTGGCAACTTAGAGTTTAGTGACCCCCCTGTACTGCACATAAAGTCAGTGAACTCAAAGTAAGTCAAACAGACACAGAGACAGAATAGACACAAAAAGCTTACATATCTTGTATTAGTTCAGTAGTACAGGAGACAGGAACCTGACCTTTGTGATGCCCCCGATGTGAACACGGAACAATAACTGACACACATTTGCTGGTCACGTTTTACAACATTTGTATATTTATATTTCTTTCGGATTTCCCATAGGACTCAAATGTTTCTGCAGTAATTTGAGAATGTTCTTTCCTAAGTTGAAAAAGGCTTCATCTATGCATTAAAGGCTCCACATTTGAGTCAAGTCCTGTGGAACTTTTACTTAAGACACAGTGACTAGGTGTGTTCTGTGTTAGAGTCTGACCTGGCAGCATGGTTTATTATGTCTTATTAGTAGTTATTAGTTAAATGTTTTTTGTTTGTTTTTTTATTTTGAAGTTTTGTTATAGCGCGATAACATAAATTTATAAAAGTAACTTCATAATGAAAAATATACTAAGACGTTAAAGTTAAAAACATGAATGCACTTATATATGAGCAAATATTTGTGAATATCAGTTATCACCATATAGGATGTCATTTAACTGATGGCAGTGGCAGACACTAATTTGTTGTACTATTATATTATAAAGGTTGTTTCATACATATAACTCATATTTATATATAACATGAATATTACTTTGTTTCCCAGGTAAAATAAGGACTATAAATAACGACAAAATCAACAAACAGAAAATAACATTGGTATTAGTATTATTTTTTGGACAAACTGATTTTAAATATTGGCAGATGGTGTGTCCCTGGTTCAGACTATTCTACTTCAGACTTTTTAAAGGACCTGCCAAAACTATTTGTAATTACCTCATTTCTGTACAAGATTATAAAGCTACAGTGCATAAATTTGTCAGCTGTTTATTTATCAAGTTGGGGGAAAAAAAAACGGGAACTCAGACATTTGCTTTAAACTTACAGTTCGGAAGTCATTCTCGAATTTGTATGCTCCACCACCAGTGGCGCAGAGGGTTGTATGAAGGCTGGAGAAGTTCTTGTCCCGTCCCATCTGAATGAAGCGGTGCATGGCCTGTGTTGGGAAGCGGATGAAGTGCAGGTTTCCTGTCCGGCCACACATGGTCAGGTTCCTCAACTCCAGGTGAACGTCACGGACTCCTGTTTTACCTGAGTGAACAAATACATTTTTACAGACACTTTCCTTGTGTTTTACAGTATTAGATAAAGGTTGGTTAAAAAACAAGATTAACAAGTGCTGCCAGGTACAACAAACTACACCCCTCGCATGTATTGTAGCTTAATTTGGCATGGATCCAGCTGATGTCATCATGTCTATGCATGTGCTAATGTCGGTATATCAATTGCTTCTATATATGTGACAAGTTTGAAGTAAATTGAAACAAAGTTGATGTTTTTATAGACATTTGAAATGTCGCCCATTGTAAGTAAATGAGAGAAGAAGAAAGATTTAAAGAATTCATTAAAAATTTGAACTTTGACCTACTTTTCCCAAAATGTAATGACATCTATTGTGGGTCACTGGCAATCTATAAACCCAATTTGGTACGAATTCAACCTACAGTTTTGCTGCTACAGACATGTAAAATTTCGCCCATTATAATTAAATGGGAAAAAAAAAGATTTAAAAAAATTCATAAAAAATTTTAACTTTGACCTACATTTCCCAAAGTGTAATCATATCTATTCTGTGTCACTGACAGTGTGTAAACCCAATTTGGTAAGAATTCAAGCAATAGTTTTGCTGCTAGAGTGTTAAAAACCAAACAAACAAATCGAACCAAAAACAATACCTCTTGCCTCCCCTTCGGGGGGCGGGGTAATAAATGCAATTGTCTAGGCGTTTCTGTTGAGTTGTGTTACAGCATGTGTGTAGGTACACAAACCATAGGCTACGTTGGAGGTGAGGTAGCGACGGATAGACTTGAGGTTCTCCACTTCCTCCTGTTCTTCCTCTGCAGTTATATCAACTGGCTCAAAGTAAACCAACTTCACCAAGGTGCCACCAATGTCCATACCGAACCAAGGGAAGGCTGAAGCAGAAGAGAGAGACAATTGTTTATTTTAAAAACAATGCAGATTAAAGTGAAAAAAACTATAATGATCTGTGACAGTAATGACCAACCTGAACTCTTATAATAAGTACATTTTGCATTATTTCTTTAAAGCTACAGAAGCCGAATTCAAGAAAAAATGCCAGAGTGAGAAACAAGCAGTGGAGCTGCATCTAGGTTGTGTACTAAATCTAATTGGTGACCGGTAATTATAGCTGCCAATCAGTTATTTAACCCTCCTACCTACTTGCAACTGCCTGTGATATAGCTAAAATTGGCATCAAGGGGTGGATTTTTTTAATAGCCTGAAAACCCAGGCATTGAGCAGACACAGACGTCCTGTGTGCTTGTTTGATACCACTTGAATTACAATATGCTGAAAGGCAATTATGTTTTTTCACCTAGTTAGACTAAAAAAAACTAACAAGCACTACAGTTTTAGGATGGTTGCTCTTGTCAGGCATCAGACGTTCATCTTTAATAAACATACAATGTGCTTTAGTGCTAGCTAAGATATTAGATGTGACACTGAGTTAATAAGAGTGGAGTGTGTATCCTTGTAGTCCACTAAGTAGCACTGACATGAGGGGAGACACGTTGGGCTTATGCTGAATACTTAAATGGTTGGAATGTTCAGTTCAGCACAAAAAAACAACCACAGAAAACATCCCAAAAGAAAAAAACATTAATGCAATGTGACAAAAAACATGGTTACCATAGAAACAGACCCCCTTTCACCATTTTCTTTGTCTTAAGCTCTCTAACTAACTCCACTGTCTCTTATTTTCACACACATCCTTTCACTTTCTGCCTCTATTTTTGTTTTTGTTTCATGTCTCTTGTTCTGTCTTCCCGTTTTGCTCTTTGTGGCTGCCTTCACTATCTACGCCATTCAGCCTCCATCTTCATGTCTTACTCATGATTCTTTCTGTCCTTTGTTTGCTCATTTAACCTCCTGTGAACTTTCTAATGTCTTCCCTCTTACCGTTCTCTCTCAGTCTCATCCTATTTCTGTCGGTAGCTTGCTTCTTGTCTCTAGATCTGTCTAATTACAGCAACTAGTGGTGATGGAGAAGACTCACACTACCAGATATTTCAATGTATAATGCGTCTTGGATGAACAGTTGGATTTCTCGTTTTTTCAGCCAACTTCAGGAACACATCGCCCTCAATATTAGTCTTTTTCAGAGTTTCTATTTTTATAAATAAACTGGATTGATTAGCAGTTGAGCAAAGGTCAACGTTCTGGCTGAAAACTCGATGAAGCAAAGGTTTGAGGGCTAGAGGGAGGTGGTCCGTATTGTCAACAACCATGGTGGGAAAACAAGATTACTGAGGGTCCGATCTGGCAGGGCATTGATCATTGTTGTGTACAAGTGCACAGCCCAGAGTTAGGGAAAAGTAGATGACGCTGCACACAAGAATTTAACCAATCAATGTGTCTAATTTAACAATGAAGACCCTGTGCAGCTGTTTAAGAAAACATGCGGTGGTTCGATATATGTTGTTATGGTGAAGAGCAGCAGCATTCAACAGAAAAATGTGTTGAATACGTATTTGTGGTAAACCTACCAAATCACACAAAACATGCATCATCAAAGAGCTAAGAAGAATTCAAGGGTTTATAATATAGTTCTTTGAAATGAGAGCCAAATCTATAAGACAAATGTATTATTGTGTCTTTAAATATATTTACTGGGACTGTTTCTCCATTATGATACTAATTTCACCTAATGGAACAGCAACTTTGAAATGTCTACATAAAAACCTAGATCAGGGGTCACCAACCCTGGTCCTCAAGATCTACAATCCTGCATGTTTTAGATGGATCCCTCTTCCAACACCCCTGATTCAAATGATAAGCCCATCATCAAGTTCTGCAGAAGCCTGAAAACAACCGTCAGGTGTGCTGGAAGAGGGAAACATTTAAAACATGCAGGATAACAGATCTCGAGGACCAGGGTTGGTGACCCCTGACCTAGATCATTCAGCCTGGGTCTTTTCCAGTGAAAATCAGGAGATGTGACCATTTCACAACAGACAACTGTGTAATCATTCTGTCTGTCTACTACTGCTGTGGCAAAGTCCACTTTCAGTTTAGAGTCTTCCAATTACATCTAGTTGTAAAACTGCTTTTTGTGCACTTGCAACCATACATAAATTACCATTTTAATGTTTGGAGGCCCCTGGGACAGACGTTTCAAGGCAGGGAACTTTAAACCTCACGTGCCTGGCTGAACTAAAACCATCTATTGTGTCTAGTAAACGATCACTGATATGAAACAGTGTTGTGTGATATAGTGGAAAAACTGAATCTAGAGCACCCTATTACACTGTACCAAGGTACGATATCTAGCATTACAACAGTTATCTGAAGATACTTAACCTCCATATACCCACACTAGTACCTTTAGCTGCTTGACTGTACAGTGGATGGTGTTTTGTTACCTTTAATAGCAGTCACCTATCACCTCCTTAAGGTTTTGTTGACTTTTTATATCAGTCCCCTTTCCCCTACAAACTAACTGATCTTCAAATCTAAACACAAACTTCAAGGCAGAGATTTGGCACCATCCACAAACAAGCTTGTCTGATTTTTAAAGCAGATGAATAAAGTAAGAGCAGCACTGTTTATAACTGAAATAACTATATCCTCCTGAGTCCCAGGAAAGTAAATGGTTTGGCTTTTTTACATTAAATAATTGTCTCGATTGAAAAAAGCATAATGCACCAGTTTTTCAGATACAATTTTAATTGTATTTTTTTTTTATGGAGTGTCCTTTGCAGTGGACTGTGAAACTCTTGTCCCCTACAGAGAACAAAAATGCATTGCTGGGTCTCAGGAGGATAAGTTACTGAACTAACACAAGGAATACATGAAGAAATATGTTCGTCACTCATGTGTTTTATTATCAGTGTCATTTCAACTATGTATTTGCCACAAGAGCATTTTTAATCATGTAGTGGTAACATTTGAACAAACTTAAAGTTGCTAATTGGGAAAGAATGGGTCTCACAGCTATCACAGTAAGCAGATGAAAGGATGTTATCAGATGTAATGAAGGTGGCAGTCAACAAAAAGTTAACAGACCCACTCACCCATTCTCCTAACAGCCCGTCATGCAGGTGACCAGTTAGTATATCAACTATAACAATCACCTCTTTTACCCATGTGACCCACTGTTCTTTGACCCTGTGATTGCAGCACAATAACAATAAAAATGCAGTGAAGAAGCTTGCTAAGGCTACACTAGTCATCACACCGGGCTGCATGACTGAATGGTACAGAAGAGCCTTCGTCCCCACTGCCACTGCTGTACAACACTGAAGTTGAGAGCCAAGAAAAACACTGAAACTACACAACTACTTTTTCTTTACTTACTTCTTAAGACAATGACAATTTTGTGAATAAGATAATAATTGTGTTAATTTAATTTCAGTGAGGAAAATAGCAACTCCCTTAATGTGTTTATTAATCAAATCTGAAAACATGTCTCACTTTCAAAGAATATAAGGAAAAGACAAATGAAACCCATATGTACAGTACAAAGATGACTAAAAGTCACACAGAAAATTTTTTTGTGATATAATTGGGGGTTAAAGCAAATATAAGCGACACTCTTTGATGCCATCTAGGGTCTCTATAGCCTCAACCAGAGAGATACATGTGAACATGACAAAGATTTAATAATATAATTATTTTTTATTCATTGCAGCATTTAAGCATGTAACAAACAGGCTAAGTATTCTGTTTTTCCACAATATGTTGACATGACGGACATTCCTCATATTGTTAGTTGTTTAGGGCATGTGACACTTAAACTCACAATGGAAAAAACAGCATGACCTACTGTCAGTGGGAGAGGAAAACAGAACTTCAACTATCATGTGACAAAAGTCTAATTATGAGTGACTGACATGCTGAGTAAATAAACAAATAAAGAAAGTCAAATGAGTAAAAAGTAAAAGAAACTGCTCAAGTAATGCAAATAAACAGCACTTCTGATTCTAAAACACTTTCACACATTTGTTTCCTGAAATGTGTGACTTCATCCATGGACAGTCACTCCTTCTGTTAATTTAAGAGGAAATATCCCTCCCTAAAACACAAAACGCAGCAGGAACGCACACAGACACGTTCACTGGTATGGAATAACTTCCCTATCCACCGTTAGTGTTTGGAAATATGACAGGATTGTTCTGTTATCTCAGCAGTCAAACAGATTAACACGGTTAAGTTGATTTCCTTCATGCAGCTGTGTGTCCATGTAAAGGATAAACATACTTAAATGTGCTTAATAAAAAAAAGACTTATGTTTTGTCCTCAGTGCATCTGTTTCACCACTTCAAGGACAATCTGCTGTGAGAGATGTGCTAGTAAATGTTAATTCAAAGGCTGAATGCATATAACTACCGTTTATCTTGTGCAACATTGGTAAAACAGAAGCTGCAAAGGGAATTGCATTGCATTGACTCACTGTTGAGAAATGCTACAATATTCTATTTACAGAGTTTGACTTAACAGATTTATTATTTGCATAACCTGTGGGGAGGCTACTGAACTGTAATCACTCTTACAAGTGAATAAGTCTGCATTTTGTTCCTACACTGTATGATCAAATGGGTTAATTTTATAGCTGGATGATCTCACAATATTACAATTGTAACTGATCTTAATTTGGCAAACAACCTACAAACAGATCATGTCACTGAAATAATAAGAGTGATCTCAAAATGTTCCCACTCAGCTAACATTCATTTTAATGTCCTATTTACCAGTATAATTACAGAATTTTACAGAGATTGCAAAAATATGGGTTC
Source organism: Sphaeramia orbicularis (assembly GCF_902148855.1). Taxonomy (NCBI): domain Eukaryota; kingdom Metazoa; phylum Chordata; class Actinopteri; order Kurtiformes; family Apogonidae; genus Sphaeramia; species Sphaeramia orbicularis. Next base: position 27,281,797 of record NC_043971.1, on the reverse strand, counting down.
ACAGGATTAAAGAAGCTTGGATACTAGTGAGTTTATTTCAGTGGGTTTATAGCGATATTTTAGCGTCTGCACTCGTGTTAAACGTTTCATGCATAGCGGTCCCTACAGCGGACAGTTATTCTAAAGCTGTTCTCTTGTATATTCATGGGTTTTGTTGCTTTATTTGCATATCAGACAACTTTGCTGTTCTTGATAAACCTGATCTGCAGTAACATGTTTGAGAGTAAATCAATTGCTATTTGTTATTAGACTGTAATTAACAGTTTTCTTAAATAAAAAGGTTTTTTTCACATTATCTCCATGAAGTGAGTAATAACTAGTATTAAAGTATGCTAAAATGTGAGAAAACATCAGATTAGCTGCTTTAAAACAATATTTCATAAGTTTTCACACAGTATATCACTTTCTGATATTGCATTTTAAATACGTGTTTCTTTTCTTCAAAAATTAAATGCATGGTGTACATTTTTGTAACTCCATTAATAACAGGTTCATAAAAAAATTCGATCACATTGTTTTTTTTCATACCTAAAGAGGAATAAAAACACTCAGGAAAAAAATCTTGACTAAGGACCTCACAATTCATGCATCAAAGGGTTAAATTTTAGTTCAGTCTTGCAGGTTGTTTTACTGCAGTTGGAAAACTGTGAATTAAAATAGCTGAAGAAATGACTATTTCAGACAGAAGAATTAGGCCTACTATGTCTGTGATGTGGTGGTCTGGCTTCTGTACATCCAGAGAGTCTCACTTACATAGGTGCTTTAGATTTACATTACAATGTAAAGACATATTGTGATCGACTGTAAAACTCCAGCGAGACAAACCAGATCAATACAATCTCTAGAAGCACCGTGGATGTTTGTTCAGTTTAGAAAATGTGAACAAGTGTTTACCTCATCAGCTACTGTCAAAATATTGCTGTTACGTTATTCTGAAATAAGACAAAAATGTGTTTCTATTCAGGTGACAAAAACAACAAAAAGTCATCACACACAACCTAAACCTCCAGAAACTAGGTGAAAACCTATTCAACTTTGGTTGTACTTCACTCATATTTTATAGACAGTGAGAAAATTGTCATTAAGATTGTGCCCTGCCCAACCACAGCTGATTGTCTCTCAGTTCCATAGCAGTTATGCATGTGCAGGTGGGGCACAACAGGGTGTCTGTGTGTGTGTGTAAGTGAATCTGTTGAACTCTAGCCGGCTTCCTAAGTAGGCTGCACTTCCACAGTGCTTATTTTTCAGCTTTCCGACATAACCTCAGGGATTATCGATGGCAACAGTTTCTATTAAATTTCCTGTTGCTTAACCTTTAATCTTGGGTTTCACAGGGGCGCTTGCTCTCTGTGTGTATTTCTACATTGCTCACAAATAATGCTAGCGCTGAACATATGTATGATAAGATTGGAAAATATACAACAAAAAACTCAACACTATTTTACAGTTTACGGTGGCTACAATAACATTTTTACAACAAATAACACTGGGAAGGTTTTGGCTTCTGTGTCTGTCATCACTGTAATTTTAATTATTACCTCTTTATTTACTATCAGTTATAAGTTTGACAGATATAGTGACATCTACAAAAGGTAAATAGATTATACAGATTTTTTGTTGAAGTTGAAGGGCACTAGAAGTGAGGGCATACCTCTGCCAAGGCCTCAGTTCTCTAGAGTTTTGTTGGTCTATATTGTTATCTTTTAGACAGACTTTCGAAAACTACATCATAAACTGTCATTAAATTGGTGGACGGGCTGGGGACAGGTCAAGGATGAACCCATTAAATTTTGCAAGAGAACCATAAAAAACCAGAGACTGGAATATTTTATTGATTTTCTTAACACTGAGAGAGCATTTGATTTCGGCCTGACTAAGATAGACAGGCAAAGAAAATCAAAAACGTCATTACTTAAGCTCCTTGGCAGAGGTAACACAAATTGAACATAGTAATATTACCAAAACTCTTCCATTATGAGTCTATGCTTTGACTACACCCCCCTCTGACAGTATTACAGGTATTTTAAGCAAAAGCACGTGCCATACAGACTGCACAGTACCTGATAGGTCATTAATACACCATGTGCTGTATTTGACTCTGTTGAAATTCTAATCAGATGTTTTCTTGTGCTGTTTCAGGTATGCAGGAGGAGTTTCAGTAGATTTCTGGGTGTGCCAAAGACCGAACAATTAAGGACACAAGTACTGAAACACCCCCCCAAACCACCTACACCCTACCTGAAACTCGTGAGAACAAAAAGGTCTTGATCCACCAATACAGTCACTGGTAGAACATTGACTCGACACGGACCTTTTGGACAAACCCATATCTTTTTATGGGAGTTACTCTGTTACCAACCTAACACAAACCTGCACTGCAACTATCAACATGAAACAGTTACAAACTCTAAACTGTAATTAGAGTCATTTTCCCTTTAAATGAAAAAAGAAAAGGAGAGTGAATACAAGTAGTTTTCAAGCTTTTTTTTAGGCTGAAGACTCCAATCAAAGCAGCTATCTGTCTCATCGTTGCTGCCAAAAGGCAATTTTGGTAAAAAACAAAACAAAAACAAAACAAACAAAAAAACAAATAGCCTTGAAGTAGAAAACGGTAAAGACTAAAAATACTGCAAGAAAGTTTGTAAAAAATATCATTTAGAATTTTGTATTTATTAATATGCATAAGAAACATTCAACACTATAACTGTGCCCTGAGAAGAGGCTAATCAGTTATAAATATTTAATCAGAGCTGGAAATAATATTTGTGTTTGCTTCCAACAGCTTTATTACCAACCAAAACACCCATAGCCAGTTAAATCCTACTTGCCACTTTAACCATAAATAATTGTCTTCATAGAGATTACACATAAATACTTCCAGTCCTGACTTTGTTATATTACTGTTATCTACAATCAAATATAACATTTCCTGTAACTCAGTCATTACATATAATCACATATTATTGTAGAATTGTTTTCTTCTCTGATAAAATGAGACAAAACTTTCCTTCAAAAGTAAAAAAAAAAGAGCTGTTCTCCTTGAAAATATGTACTGCTTTGACTGTTTGTGCTCTGAAGCAGATGCATTGTTTTGTAAAAATGTCTCTTTTTGCTACTGCTGCTCTTTCTATGAAGTGTAAGAAAGCTTACAACTTATTCTTATCAGACAATAAAGCAGTATTATCTGCTGCATATCACAATTACATCTTCACATTACTGTCACAATATTCTTTTACGATTTTTGTTTCACTGATACATGTGCAAATATACAGAAATGGATAGCAACATTTTACAAAATGCCAAGAGCATGAAGCTGGTGAAAGTGAAGTTTCCTCCTTCTGCCACTGCTGTTGTGGTAGTTAAGAATTCCCTGTCCTAAGCAGCCAAGCTCAGTATTATCCTCTTATTCAGCGGCTGCTGGACACACCAGTACCTCCACTTATGAACAACACAGTAAACACTCCAAACTGACCCCTAACTGGTTTCAGGCAAACAGCTGCACTGGCATGGTGAAGAAAATAATGACATATTTTGAGCATTTACCTTAAAATAAAATGTACTTCAGCAGTATTTCAGCATGAGATGTAAGTTTTAAATCAGTTACATTAAATGTAGCGCAGTGGCTTCTCAAAGGACGGTGTAAAAACTCCAACATTGTGATGACTAGCATGTACACAGAAAATCTCCAGCCTTCGTTCATGATATTGCAACACTGATGATTTTCCCTCAAATTATCTTAAAAAGTCCCTCATGGTTTTACTTTCACCATGAAAAGAATGAGCTAGAATATTTTTGGTTTGATGACAACATTCAGATTAAAGCATCTTATATGATAGAGTTGAAAAGCTTGATTTTTTGAGTAAAGGCATTTCTGTTCTATCAGAAAAAAGGTTGTGAACAAAAGGTATCCTATTACAGGTGTTAACCAAATGAAAACTCCTATTGCTGACAACAAAAAAAGAGGACTAAAGTGAAGAACCACTTCCCTGGGGGGAAAACATTCCAGGATTGACCTGGGAGGAAAAGGCTGTGAGGGTTATCCAAGTTTATCAGAACAGCTGGCATATATCCAATGATAACTCAGCCATAAAGCAGACAAGCTCTGACTGGACATTTCAAAGTTTACTGATGTAAGGACCCTTCAATTATGTAATCCAAGCTTAATCTGATATTGGCCTTTTATATGTCCATTATACTCCACACAAAAAGTTCAATTCACAGACTCTTAAGTCGTTTTGACTATTAAGAGTGCATGCTAAGTGCATGTCTTGTATACAGTCCAAGATACCAACATGTATCTGCATGCAAAAGGAAGTTCTTGTGCCCAGTACATTTGGTACTTCTGTATCATCTAGTGTTTATTATCTGTTTCTTAATTACATAAACAATGATAGTGCTAATCTTTTCTGAAAAGACAAAATGAAACCTTATAACCTCTCATGCACCAGTATAATCAATGCCTTTCAAACATATCCTGACGAAATTTTCAGTAAAATGGACAGATTGTACAATTTTACAATGTATATCAATCAAAGAAACAACAGTGGAAATGTATTCCATGATGATATGACTGATGCTGCATTAGTACAGCAGACAACTTATCTGCAAAACATCCTGTTCAGTAATTCAATTGGGTGTTTAAGAACAGCCCTCAGGTACTGATACAATACAACATTTATGTTGACAAAATAGTGTTCTACATTTGTTACTTAAGAACAATCCAATGATTGAAAAAAAAAGCACAAGCACAAGTTGTGCATAAGCTCCAATTTAATCGTAGTTTAAATATTAGCATACTGAACAAGGTTTCTATCACATGAAAAATAATAGAAGTGAACAATCATAGTAATGAATTATAACATGCAGAGTTAAACTGGTGATGGCTGAGAGGATTTCCATGACAGCAGAAAACAAAAGTCATGCCCTAAACCTTTTACTCACAACAGAGGAATGTGGATTATCTCTTTTAACAACAGAGCCCCTAAACATGCTGCTTGTCTTTCTGCCATTAGATCCACAACAAGTACTACCAACATAACTGAGTGACAAACTAAAAACCCCAAACACAATTCCCATTCCCTGTCACAACAATGAATACTTGCTTTTACGTTTTTATGTCAAATTTGCTATAGCCCATATCACACTTAGCCTTCTCCTGAAATCTGTACACTAAATAAAGTCACGAAATGATGAAACCTTACTATTAAAACATAACGCCTGCATCTACACTAGCGTTTTCTCAAAAATGCATCCCACTTACCGGGTTTCTTTTCACTTATTAGCTTCATGGTGAGACTCACAAGTGGGTGTTATAAACAAAGCTTATAAAAGACACAACTAATTATAAAAAAAAAAAACCTGATCTCAGTCAGCCTTCTACGTCTGACAAGCCTTGAGAGCGCGAAGAAATTACACTTTAACTCATTCTACCTTAAACCTACAAAGTTTTTCTACATGATCTTGACTCACATCATCGAACGAACCAGTAAATAAGGGGGCGGAGTCCCGGCCGTCTCATCCTGCCTCATGGAGACAGAAGTCGTGTGTTGATTGGCTGAAGCAAGCCAAGCCCACTTATCAGGAGCTTTTTCACCACCAGTTGTGCACCAATCAGGACGCACCAAATGCAACCAGAGGGTTCATAAAAACAAAAGGGGGTCTCCCTGACGACGGCAGGCTTCAACATTGGATGGATTGGCTTGAGACACAGAACACCTTATGTTACCTACAGACAAACAGTGAAGGCCTGACATCTGATGAAAGCAATTTAATAAGTGTACTTCCTATTTCCACTCAAGCAGTACAACGAGAATCGATCGTGGGCTGCTGGTCTCACTGCAACACGATTGTGCAAAGCAAGCAAACCCCAGTATTGCACAGTAGAGGACTGCAGCCGGTTTACAGTAAATGAAAATGTCCGCTCCCAATACTTAAAAATCCTTATAGACTACCTGCACGCAAATTAAGTCACCCCCGAACTGACTACCACTTACGGGGTCTGTTCCGTCTTATCGACTCCGTCCGCCTCCGTAGCTTGCACCTCTTGGCCGGGGAGCCGTTGCACTCCGCATCGTCTCCGCGGTGCAGGTGATGCATGTTCTCAAACGTGCTGCCGTTGTTGGGTCCGGAGCTGGAGCCGAACGCATTGCCGCTGCAACAGCCACCATTAGCGGCCACGACGATGGGGCTGTGAAACCCCCTCTGGCTCTGTCCGTTGTTGACATGAAAGGGTCCCGACGCTCCTTTCTTGTCCATCATTGACTTGGCTTTATCCATGGCAGCAGCTAGCCTAGCCTAACCTAGCCTAGCTTAGCTTAGCATCTGCAGGGGAAAAAAAGGAAAAGCCCCGTCGCTAGCAATGAGAAACCAGGCTACTTTAGTTTAGCTTGCTAATGTTAGCACCGCTGTAAGCTAGTCTGAGTCAGTCGCGCGATTAGCTATCGGCAGACCTTGCGCTTTTCTGTTAGGCGCCTTAAAGTATCAGGCTAAAATTTGTCGCACATTTTTGCGCTAAGGTATTGTAAAATGGAAATGCGGACAGCCGCTAGAATACGGTGTTTCCTTTGAGGTCACTCTCGGTCATTTCCCCACATTGAGGTCCTGGCAGGCGCAGCGGCAGCCGGCGTGTGTGTGTGTGTGTGTGTAGTGTCGGTGGGTGCTACGTCACAGCAGCTCCTCCGACTGAGGCCGAACCCGTTCACCTCTTCCGACCGGTTTTTCTGTCTTTATCTGCAGTCAAAATCACGCTTTGTAATTCTACACTTTAACACCAAGCTCAACCAAAGGCTCGTCCTCTGTCGGACAAATATTGAACCGCTGCTGTGTCCTGCTGCGACGTTCAACAAAGTGTGCGCTATCTGCAGCTGTGGGCGCTTTATTTAACGCTCTTTGCTGTCATCCTCATTCCCCGCAGTCCTCTCCACGCGTGATGTGCGCACAACGCTGCCAGTCAATATATCAGTCAAGAAAATGAACTGTAGTAACCCTGCAGTTGCACGACAACGCACAGCATCGGTGTAATTTATTTATATACTATTCAATTATTCAACACTGAGATTTTCATATACTTCCATATGAATTTTAGAGTCCAGTTTTCATTTAATATGTCTCTTTACAATTTATCACCTAATAACCTGCAAAATTTCAATTTGTGTTCGTTTTTGCTCATTGTCCATCGCTATAAAATATCGATATCAAGGGCAGATTCCTATTTGTAAAAGAATAATATGCTACTATATATAGTATATAGTATAGTATATAGTATGTATGTTAACACAATAATAACATAGTAGCAATGTAAATATCGTAGTAATATCAGTGTTTAGCCCCCAAACACCGTACCAATCCAAGGTTTCCAGAGGCCTTAGAAGCTGTCTCAGTTTCCCAATACATAAATAAATAAATAAATGTATTAATTCTAGTATTACTACTGATGCTACTACTACTACTACTACTACTACTAATAATAATAATAATATTAATAACAATAACAGAAATGGATAAAATATACAACTACTATTATTATTATTATTATTTTTTTAATTATTATTTTTATTAGCAGTATATTTTATTTTCAGGTCATTGTGGACCATGTCCACATCTATCCACACACATTTAGAAAAGCTAGTAAAGATAGTAAACAGACAACATTCAAAATGTAAAAAAAAAAAAAAAAAAAAAAAAAACTTGTTAAGAAATCCACTGGGGACCAAAGACTACATCTGGGTAAAGTGAATTATTTAGTTTTGATTCCTACTACATTGGTGAATTATTTTGTCACTAGTAATAAATGCCATAATTGTAAGTCTGTTGTATTTCAAGTCTGGCAACCAACTGCATTTATGTAGATGCTTTAAGATTATTATGCAGCAGTAAGTTTTCATACTGTTTATCCCTTCATATTTTAATGTGTTCAAAAAATGTCTTTAAATGCGTAATTTCCAGTAGAAATATCTACCCTTGAACAGAGTATATGGTATTAACTGAGTTTTGATTTGCTGCCATCTACTGGTAAAACATGTTAACACTATTAGTATTTCTGACCAGTGATGTGCAAAGGTCATAGTTAGTTTCTAAATATGTTGATAACTGTAAAAACCTATATTCAGATAAATTGTATTTACAACTTTTTTGCTCAATATGGACACTAAAAATCTTTACTAGCTTAACGTCAGGACCCTGCTGCGGTAACAATGAGGTCACTGTGGTAGAGGTATTGAGAGTAAAAATCCTTTAACAGGATTGGGTTAAAGTCATTACTCAGCCAATTAGTCACACACTACTGTGTATTAAGCCTGTTTTTGATTACCTGCAAACAAGAGTTGCACAGACACAGACATAAATGTGTCAAAAATGGGAATCCAAGTTCTTTTAAACAATTTTGTTTAATACAAATGTCCACTTTCTACATCACTGAAACAGCTCTTTATGACTATTATTCTCCAGAGCTGTCCAGTTAAAGTAGATACAAACAAGTTTACATGTCTTATGAAAAGCACACAGACAGTACTGATAGATTTCACAGCAAAAGGACGAGCCAGTCACTGTCTTTGTCCATTCATTTATGCTACCAGGGCAGTTCAGTCCCATCCCAGTTGTAGGCCTTGCCAGTCTTGTCAATATTCAGTGTGTTGATGATGCTCATTAGACAACTGACGGAGTGTTCAGTACTAAACAGCTTTTCCTTTGGTACGTTCCTGTGGTAAGGCCTGGAGAGGTCTGTGTTGACAGTTCCTGGGTGTAAAGACACACACACCACCTGGAAAATACACACATGGAAATCAGCTCTGTAATTATGGTAGACATGGGTCTGTATATAGAGCCAAATCCTGCACCTTCTGGTTGTCCCCCATAGGGTGTTATTTCAGAAAAAAATTGTATTGCAGTCACTGGCGAGAGACAATTATTACCCCACCCCCCGAAGGGGAGGCAAGGGGTAGTGTTTTGGTTTGGTTTGTTTGTGCTCACTCTAGCACCAAAACAATTGGTTGAATTCATTCCAAATTGGGTTTATAGATTGCCAATGACCCAGAATACATCTGAGTACATTTTGGGAAAAGTAGGTCAAAGTTTAAATTTTTTTATGAATTTTTAAAATATTTTTTCCACACTGATTTATACTGGGGGAAATTTCATATGTTTGTAGCAGCAAAACTACTGGTTAAATTCATACCAAATTGGGTTTATAGATTGCCAATGATGCAGAATAGATGTGGTTACCTTTTGGAAAAAGTAGGTCAAAGTTACATTTTTTTATGAATTAAAAAAAATATATATATATTCTTTTCCCATTTACCTATGATGGGCAAAATTTCAAATGTTTATAAAAACATCAATTTTGTTTCAGTTTATTTCATATTTGGCACATACAGGGGTTGGACAAAATAATGGAAACACCTTCACCTCAAGATGATAATGCCCCAATCCATACAGCTAGAATTGTTAAAGAATGGCATGAGGAACATTCTAATGAAGTTGAGCATCTCGTATGGCCGGCACAGTCCCCAGACCTCAACATAATTGAGCATTTATGGTCAGTTTTAGAGATTCAAGTAAGACGTCGATTTCCACTGCCATCGTCTCTAAAAGAGTTGGAGGGTAACTCTTAACTGAAGAATGGCTTAAAATTCCTTTGGAAACAATTCACAAGTTGTATGAATCAATACCTCGGAGAATTGAGGCTGTAATTGCCGCAAAAGGCGGACCTATACCATATTAAATTATATTTTGTTGATTTTTTAAGGTGTTTCCATTATTTTGTCCAACCCCTGTATATAGAGGCAATTGATATGCTGACATCAGCACATGCATAGACATGATGACATCAGTTGGATCGATGCCAAAATAAACGACAATACGTGCAAGGGGCGGGGTTTGTTGTGCCTGACACCACTTGCTTTATATAATTTGAGTTATAATTATGCCATTATTCACACATATGATGTTTGTATATTCAATATCTATGAGGGAGAAAAATCACAATTTATGATAAAAGTACTGAAGTGTCAGACAGTGACAATACATTAATACATAAACTACACAACAAAAAGTCACAGTGATGACATCATCGTAAGTGTCTTTCTCCAAAATCTGTTGGAGCTGCTGAAGATGTTGAACATTTCATTTCTTAGTAATTTGTCAAGTCGCTCTTGAATACTGAGGTAAAATATGTGAAGGGGAGTGACCATATTTGTGTTGGTGTCATGTATGAGATATGATGAGATGCAGTCCATTAAGCTGTTTAACACAAAACAAGATGTTTCTTTACCATCTTTGCCACAAACCGTGACTTTCTTGGCTTATGAAACTATCTATTGAATTGACAAACATCATATGTATAAATGGCGACGCATTTGAAACAAGGTCTCTCCACTGACCACTGTTCATAGTTGTTCTAAAGTTAGGGTCCATGGGTCACAGCAGAAGATGCATTACTTCAGCTCTCTATGCGGAACAGCACAAGGTTCATCTGGCTCTAAGATAACTCAAACCTACCTTAGGTCGACTGCGGCCCAACTCTATAGACAAATTCCTAGTGGCCATGTTAAGTGCCGCTTTAGACATTCTGTAGCTGTACCAACCACCGAGGCCTGAGGAGGGGTGAGGGGTGGAAACAGAAAATTTGACAGAAAGAAGTGTGCTAGTTACTATTTATAGTAACAAAACACCTAGAGAATAGTTTGGGTTTAAGGGTTTAATTCTTTCAATGTTGTAACTCTCCTTATAGACATTCATATATTGTGCATATTGTATATTTTGGTCTACATTATGACAGAGGAAGCAGATTACCAGATCTCACTTGAACCTATTCAGTATATGGTTGATCATTATCCATGAGTAGATCTGTCAGCAGTCAGGTTTAGGCTGTAATGTCTGGTGTCTTAACTTACCGTTGTCACCAATGGATCCTACTTTAGCAGTAATGTTGACAATGATGCCACTGTGTTGCTTGGGTTTCTCTGCAGGTTGTTGACCAAAACCACCTCCACCTTTCTGAAGAAGGGGGGCAAAATATTTGGCCATGACCAGAGGACCTACTGTGTTGGTGGTCAATGTGGAAATGATGCCCTGATAAAGAAAAAAAAAGATATAATGTGAGAGAGCAAATAAGACGCAGTAAAGTCTCAAATAAGTCACAGACATCAGGACATTTCAACTTAAGGAGCTTTATTTTGCCCAAATTAAATAAGTTACACTATTTGAGAAACAATCTTGATTTACCTGGAGAATTAATTTATAGAAAACTGAATAAGGGTCTGTTTGTTGATCCAGAACAGTGGAGCTACAAACATATGATGTTCTTAAAGAATATGGTGCATTACTTTACTACTCAACAGTATGCAGATCAAATATGGTTAAGACGAGCTCAGTCTTAATCGTCTAAAATGCAACATACATATTAATGCAGCAGCAGACTGTGATGCAATTATCTAAAAACATTTATTCATTCATTATCTGAGCCCACTTTATCCTCACTAGGATCTAAAAATATCACAGTAAAATACTGATAGGGGTCAGTTTACAGTACAATTAATTTATCCTTTAACCCCCAAAGACCTAAACAGCTACCGGTGACCAAAAGCATCTACTGTTCCATAATGTTTAAGAACTTTTTATCCACTAGTCCCATACAAACAACACCCAGAAGAAGGCGCATGCTGACATGCGTTGGTGTGTTTTTAACTCAAGCCCCAGTGAATTAATCTACAGGCCCTCATGTAATAAAGGCTTTTTACAATTTCTCATTTTTCTAACCAAGTGAGTGCCAGGATTTTTGTCTTTTTCCTAATGTTTATGTCCTCTCCATGAGCACCTCTGGTTTGCTGAATACCAGGAGGTCCCTGTGAAACAGGTTTTTTGTCTTGTTGGATCCTATAAATACATGTTAATAATTCAGGTAAGGTGCAGTTTCTCAGTTTTTCAGTGGCATCGAATGAGACCCATTTGGACATTCAGAAGCTCTGTAGTGAATGTGGAAACACTGTGATTTTCTGCAACACCGATTGACCCCATGTAGTTTTACAAATGACAGTGGTTGCAGATGCTTGTTTTTATGATCAGTTAATGATACATTTTACTGAAAAAGTCTCTCTCTTAAGGTTTCACTGTTTTGATATAAAAACCTTTGAATTAACCCTAAACTTTTAGGAACATCTACATGATCAGTAAATTAAATATAGCAAATCATTGAATATACATATTTACATACATACATATACACATTTATACAATACATGTATAAATCTTCCACCAGAAAGAAACTGTAAAGCAGTGTTTTTCAACCTTGGGGTCGGGACCCCACATGGGGTCACCTGGAATTCAAATGGGGTTGCCTGAAATTTCTAGTAATTGATAAAAATAAAAATAAAAACTTACTAATGAATAATATATGGTGAGTTGAGAGACACAATCACAATCCATAAAAGCCATGACAAACTGAAGCTGAAACTGAAGCATGGTGGTACTGTTTGTCTGTCAAATGTTCACTGCGGTCAGTTTAAGATGCTGCAGCTCTTTCATAATTCATACTTAAAGTTATTGTTTGTTCAGTATTAATTGTCAGCCTTGTAAATCCAAGCTGGACTGACTGTACATATCCTGACCAAGGAAAAATAAAATTCTCACTTTGTGCAGTAATGTACACCTGGCTTTTCTGACTCCATCCAGAATAATATACATTATATAGACTAAACATCATCTAAAATTAATGTTTATTTACAACAAAATATAGCAAAGTATTACATGATGAAAAAAAAAAAAAATTAATTTGAAGAAAAAAAGCTTCCATTTTGAATGTCTGGGGTCACCAAAAATTTGTGATGTTGAAATGGGGTCTCGAGCCAAAAAAGGTTGGGAAGCACGGCTGTAAAGTTAATGTATTGTAATGTACTGTTTTGAAGTAGATCTGGTAGCTCTGAGAGAAACATTCCTTTTGAATAAAATCCAATATTTTTATTAATTCTCACTGTATCTTAGAAACTAAAGCCAATCAGTATTTAAGACTTAATTTGTCTTTATTTTTTGACTCAAACTTTGTAAAGTTTCACTACTCTTATTCTGGAGCATCCTGGAGTGTAACACCTACATGATACTTTTCTTAAATAAGTGCTTTACTCAGAAATGTTATTAGTAATGGAGTATTTTTTACAATGTGGTATTTTACTTTAATGGAGTGAATAATTCTTCCACACCTTAATTAAAACACAGTATTTTTCATATTTGATAAGACAGGGAATAATCAGTGGTTTCACCTGAGCAGAAACATCCCTCAGGCTGGTTTCTCCTTTTCCGGATGGATGAAGCATTGCTGAGGAGTTCACTATCAGGTCCAGCCGACCAAAGGTGCCTTTCACCCAGTCTGCCGCTCCCCGAACGTCTTCCTCCCGGTTCACGTCCAGCTGGAGGACCGTCAGCCTCCCCCCGTGTTGTCCGGCCAAGCCCCGCAGTTCGGCCGCTCCGTCCGGGTTTCGACATGTCGCGACGACGGCAGCAGGAGTGTGGTTTTTCAAGATATGTTTGCAGAACTCCAGCCCCAGTCCTCTGCTGGCCCCTTGGATGAGTGCAATGGGAGCAGCCATGACAGTCAAGTGACATAAGAGCAAAGAGCTGAACGGAGAGTATGTGTGCATTTGTTGCGTTCAAGAACCAGTCAAAACGTACAACTTTATAACACTTATTAAACAACAGGCAAGAAAATCTTATCTAAATGGTAATTTCAAGATAATATATTAATTTAAATGGATTTACAAGAATAATTTGAATTATTGATCGGATTGTATTGGAACTCTTTTTCACAATAACATTTTCTTTTTGTCCATGCGTAATAAAACAAAATCTACGAGTGGTCTTAAAGGCAGCACGTTTCACAACAAGCAAAGGCCGCCCTCTGTAGGTCACTACGAAAACACTTACACAACAATGCATAATCACGTGTTAAAAGGACTTTTGACTTTTAATCTTTAGGTTTAAGGAATCATAATTTATTTATTAAGACAATAGATCAGTTTTGTATGCCAGGTGAATATCGTGTGTGTTTATTTTCAGACTCGTATTGCAGAGAAATTCCTTTAGAGATGTGAAATATTAATATTCACTTGCTACCTCATATATCCCACCCACTGAAAGGTCCCATTGTGATGAGACATTCCAAATTAAATCCACTTATTCTGTCAGTAGTGATGATGACTTTTATTTGTAGAAAATGTACTTTTGTGCAGTTTGCATATATTTTTCCATATTTTTAATCGCAGTTGTAAATAATCTTTGAAATCTGGAGGTTGCCACTTGTTAAGCCCCTTGAGGGTTTTTGTAACCATCCATCACACCAACATGTATTTATGTGTATGTTTTTGCTATGTGAAAAAATAATAATAAAAAAAAAAACCTTTAGTATTATTTTTCTTTATTCAGCTTTATTTATTATGTAGAATTAATTATGGCTGATCGGGGTATTGTTACGGAAGCATATTGCATTAAAAAAAAAGCAAAATAAAATTCAGCTCTGTTTTTCTGAATTAAAGAGATAATTATCTTGTAAAAAAGGAGCTAAATTTTTTATTTTTTCAGTAAACACTATCTCATTATTTTGGACAAACAGAGCCGAATTACAATTTTTTTCAGAAAACAGTATCTCGTTAATTACAAGACAATTATCTTGTTAATTCAGAAAAACAGAGCCAAATTTCAGTTCTTTTGTGTATGTTTGTGTATGAATGCAATATGCTTCCATATATCAGTCCCTCCAGGATATAGCAGGATTTTTTTTTTTTTTTTTTTTGATTACTGTGGCCTGAAATGCAAGATTTTGCAGGAGCTTTTCCAAAAACTTGCGGTTAAAGTTGTGATGATTTGAGGCTTCTTTTATTAAAGTAATAGGAACATGGGCATTTGAAAATTAACTAGAACAGTCTCTTTGGAGTTTTTAGCCTTAAAAAGCACAAGGAAGCAATGACTTTAAACAAAAATGGCTTTTTTTTCATTCATTCATTTATTTGTTATGAGCAGCAAATGAGAGTGGAGCATCACAGAACATCAGCTAATGAGAGCGCAGCGTCACAGAATACAAGCCTATAAGGGCATAGCGTCACAGAACGTCAGCCAATCAGAGCGCACTGTCACGGAACGCCAGCCAATGAGAGAGCAGGGTCATGGAATGCCAGCCAATGAGAGAGCAGAATCAAAGAATATCAACCAATCAGAGCGCAACGTCACGGAACGCCAGCCAATGAGAGAGAAGCATCACGGAACGCCAGCCAATGAGAGCGCAGCGTCATGGAACGCCAGCTAATCACAGCAGAGCGTAACAGAACGCGAACCAATCAGAGGAGAGTGTCACAGAACGCCAGCCAATCAAAGCGGAGCGTCACAGAACGCCAGCCAATCAGAGTGGAGTGTCACAGAACGCCAGCCAATCAGAGCGCAGTGTCAAAGAACACCACCCAATTAGAGCAGAGCATCACAGAACGCCAGCCAATCAAAGTGCAGTGTCACAGAAAGCCAGCCAATTAAAGCAGAGCGTAACAGAACGCGAACCAATCAGAGGAGAGAGTCAAAGAACGCTAGCCAATCAGGGCGCAGTGTCACAGAATGCCAGCAAATTAAAACGCAGCGTCAAAGAAAGCTAGCCAATCACAGCAGAGCGTCAAAGAAATGCCAGCCAATAAGAGCGGAGTGTAACAGAACGCCAGCCAATGAGAGTGCAGCGTCAAAGAACGCCAGCAAATTAAAAGTTTATAACACGCTGACACGCCACAACACACTTATTACACGTTTATAACAAGCTGACACGCCATAACACACTTATTAATCGTTTATAACACGCTGACACGCCACAACACACTTACTACACGTTTATAACATAATTAAATGCCACAAAAAAACTTATTACACGTTTATAACACATTTATAAAAAGCTGACACGCCACAAAACACTTATTACATGTTTATAACACGCTGACACGACACAACACACTTATTACACGTTTATAACACGCTGAAACGCCACAACACACTTATTACACGTTTATAACACGCTGACACACTACAACACACTTGTTACACGTTAATAAAACGCTGACACGCCACAACAAACTTAATACACGTTTATAACACGTTTATAAAACGCTGATAAGCACAACACACTTATTACATGTTTATAACACGCTGAAACGCCACAAAACACTTATTACACGTTTATAACATGCAAACATGCCACAACAAACTTATTACACGTTTATAACACGTTTATAAAATGCTGAAACGCCACAAAAAACTTATTACACGTTTATAACACGCTGAAATGCCACAATTCACTTATTACACGTTTATAAAACGCTGACACGCCACAAAACACTTATTACACGTTTATAACACGCTGACACGCCACAAAACACTTATTACACGTTTATAACATGCTGACAAGCCACAACACACTCATTACACGTTTATAACACGCTGACACGCAACAAAACACTTATTACACGTTTATAACACGCTGACACGCCACAAAACACTTATTACACGTTTATAACACGCTGTAAAGCCACAAAACACTTATTACACGTTTATAACATGTTTACATGTCACATAAAAACTTACTACACGTTTATAACACCTTTGTAACACAGACATGCCAAAAAACCCTAATTACATGTTTATAACACACTGAACCGCCACAACACACTTATTACATGTTTAATACATGATGACATGTCAGAAAAAACTTATTACACGTTTATAACACGTTTATAACACGCTGAAACGCCACAAAACACTTATTACATGTTTATAACACGCTGACACGCCACCAAAATATTATTACACGTTTATAACACGCTGTAAATCCACAAACCACTTATTACACGTTTAATACATGCTGACATGTCAGAAAAAACTTATTACACATTTATAACACATTTATAACACGCTGAAAAGCCATAACACACTTATTAGACGTTTATAACACGCTGACACGCCACAAAACACTTATTACATGTTCATAACACGCTGACACGCCACAAAACACTTATTACACATTTATAACACGCTGACACTCCAAAAAAAACTTATTACATGTGTATAACACGCTGTAAAGCCACAAAACATTTATTACACGTTTGATAGATGCTGACATGTCGGAAAAAACTTAATACACGTTTATAACACATTTATAACACGCTGAAAAGCCATAACACACTTATTACACGTTTATAACACGCTTACACACCACAAAACACTTATTACACATTTATAACATGCTGACAGCAACAAAAAACTTATTACACGTTTATAAAACGCTGACACGCCACAAAACACTTATTACACGTTCATAACATGCTGACAAGCCACAAAACACTTATTACACGTTTATAACATGCTGACACGCAACAAAACACTTATTACACGTTTATAACACGCTGACACGCCACAAAACACTTATTACACATTTATAAAACGCTGACACGCCACAAAACACTTATTACACATTTATAACACGCTGACACGCCACAAAAAACTTATTACACATTTATAAAACGCTGACACGCCACAAAACACTTATTACACGTTTATAACACGCTGTAAAGCAACAAAACACTTATTATTCGTTTATAACATGTTTACATGTCACATAAAAACTTACTACACGTTTATAACACCTTTATAACCAACTGAAATGCCACAAAACCCTAATTACATATTTATAACACACTGAACCGCCACAACACACTTATTACATGTTTAATACATGATGACATGTCAGAAAAAACTAATTACACGTTTATAACACGTTTATAACACGCTGACATGCCACAAACCACTTATTACACGTTTATAACATGCTGACATGCCACCAAAATATTATTACACGTTTATAACACGCTGTAAATCCACAAACCACTTATTACACGTTTAATACATGCTGACATGTCAGAAAAAACTTATTACACGTTTATAACACATTTATAACACGCTGAAAAGCCATAACATATTTATTACACGTTTATAACACGCTGACACGCCTCAAAAAACTTATTACATGTTTATAACACGCTGACAAGCCACAACACACTTATTACATGTTTATAACACGCTGACAAGCCACAAAACACTTATTACACGTTTATAACATTCTTACATGTCACAAAAAAATTATTACACGTTTATAACACCTTTATAACACACTGACACGCCACAACACCCTTATTACATGTTTATAACAAACTGAACCGCCACAACACACTTATTACACGTTTAATACATGCTGACATGTCAGAAAAAACTTATTACATGTTTATAAAACGTTTATAACACGCTGAAACGCCATAACACACTTATTACACGTTTATAACACGCTGACAAGCCACAACACACTTATTACACGTTTACAACACGCTGACACGCCACAAAACACTTATTACACGTTTAAAACACGCTGTAAAGCAACAAAACACTTATTACACGTTTATAACACATTTATAACACGCTGAATAGCCATAACACAATTATTACACGTTTATAAAACGCTGAAAAGCCACAAACCACTTATTACACGTTTATAACACGCTGACACGCCAAAAAAAACTTATTACATGTTTATAACACGCTGACACGCCACAAAACACTTATTACACGTTTATAACATGCTGACATGCCACAACACACTCATTACACATTTATAACACGCTGAAAAGCCACAAAAAACTTATTACACGTTTATAACATGCTGACACGCCACAACACACTTATTACATGTTTATAACACGCTGAAACGCCACAAAACAGTTATTACACGTTTATAACACGCTGACACGCAACAAAACAGTTATTACACGTTTATAACACGCTGACACGCCACAAAACACTTATTACACGTTTATAACACGCTGAAACGCCACAAAACAGTTATTACACGTTTATAACACGCTGACACGCCACAAAACACTTATTACACGTTTATAACATGCTGACAAGCCACAACACACTTATTACACGTTTATAACACGTTTATAACACACTGACACGCCACAAAACACTTATTAAACGTTTATAACATGCTGACAAGCCACAAAACACTTATTACACGTTTATAAGATGCTGACACGCCACAATACACTTATTACACATTTATAACACGCTGACACGCCACAAAACACTTATTACACGTTTATAACACGCTGACACGCCACAACACACTTATTACACGTTTATAACACGCTGAAAAGCCACAAAACACTTATTACACGTTTATAACACGCTGACAAGCCACAACACACTTATTACACGTTTATAAGATGCTGACACGCCACAAAACACTTATTACATGTTTATAACACGCTGACACGCCACAACACACTTATTACACGTTTATAACACGCTGACACGCCACAAAACACTTATTACACGTTTATAACACGCTGACACGCCACAACACACTTATTACACGTTTATAACACGCTGAAAAGCCACAAAACACTTATTACATGTTTATAACATGCTTAATTGTCACAAAAAACTTATTACATGTTTATAACACATTTATAACACGCTGAAAAGCCATAACACACTTATTACACGTTTATAACACGCTGAAAAGCCACAACACACTTATTACACGTTTATAACACGCTGACACGCCACAAAACACTTATTACACGTTTATAACATGCTGACACACCACAAAACACTTATTACACGTTTATAACACGCTGACATGCCACAAAACACTTATTAATTGTTTATAACACGCTGACACGCCACAAAACACTTATTACACGTTTATAACACGCTGAAAAGCCACAAAACACTTATTACATGTTTATAACATGCTTACATGTCACAAAAAACTTATTACACGTTTATAACACGTTTATAACATGCTGAAAAGCCATAACACACTTATTACACGTTTATAACACGCTGACACGCCACAAAACACTTTTTACACGTTTATAACACGCTGAAAAGCCACAAAACACTTATTACACGTTTATAACACGCTGACACGCCACAAAAAACTTATTACACGTTTATAACACGCTGACACACCACAAAACACTTATTACACGTTTATAACACGCTGACATGCCACAAAACACTTATTAATCGTTTATAACACGCTGACACGCCACAAAACACTTATTACACGTTCAAAACATGCTGACAAGCCACAACACACTTATTACAGGTTTATAACACGCTGTAAAGCCACAAAACACTTATTACACGTTTATAACACGCTGACACGCCACAAAAAACTTATTACACGTTTATAACACGCTGAATCGCCACAAAACACTTATTACAGGTTTATAACACGCTGTAAAGCCACAAAACACTTATTACACGTTTATAACATGTTTACATGTCACATAAAAACTTACTACACGTTTATAACACCTTTGTAACAAAGACATGCCAAAAAACCCTAATTACATGTTTATAACACACTGAACCGCCACAACACACTTATTACATGTTTAATACATGATGACATGTCAGAAAAAACTTATTACACGTTTATAACACGTTTATAACACGCTGAAATGCCACAAAACACTTATTACATGTTTATAACATGCTGACAAGCCATAACACACTTATTACACGTTTATAACACGCTGACACGCCACCAAAATATTATTACACGTTTATAACACGCTGTAAATCCACAAACCACTTATTACACGTTTAATACATGCTGACATGTCAGAAAAAACTTATTACACATTTATAACACATTTATAACACGCTGAAAAGCCATAACACACTTATTAGACGTTTATAACACGCTGACACGCCACAAAACACTTATTACACATTTATAACACGCTGACACTCCAAAAAAAACTTATTACATGTGTATAACACGCTGTAAAGCCACAAAACATTTATTACACGTTTAATAGATGCTGACATGTCCGAAAAAACTTAATACACGTTTATAACACATTTATAACACGCTGAAAAGCCATAACACACTTATTACACGTTTATAACACGCTTACACACCACAAAACACTTATTACACGTTTATAACATGCTGACAAGCCACAAAAAACTTATTACACGTTTATAACATGCTGACAAGCCACAACACACTTATTACACGTTTATAACATGCTGACACGCCACAAAACACTTATTACACGTTTATAACATGCTGACACGCAACAAAACACTTATTACACGTTTATAACACGCTGACACGCCACAAAACAATTATTACACATTTATAAAACGCTGACACGCCACAAAACACTTATTACACATTTATAACACGCTGACACGCCACAAAAAACTTATTACACATTTATAAAACGCTGACACGCCACAAAACACTTATTACACGTTTATAACACGCTGTAAAGCCACAAAACACTTATTATTCGTTTATAACATGTTTACATGTCACATAAAAACTTACTACTCGTTTATAACACCTTTATAACCAACTGAAATGCCACAAAACCCTAATTACATATTTATAACACACTGAACCGCCACAACACACTTATTACACGTTTAATACATGATGACATGTCACAAAAAACTAATTACACGTTTATAAAACGTTTATAACACGCTGATATGCCACAAACCACTTATTACACGTTTATAACATGCTGACACGCCACCAAAATATTATTACACGTTTATAACACGCTGTAAATCCACAAACCACTTATTACACGTTTAATACATGCTGACATGTCAGAAAAAACTTATTACACGTTTATAACACATTTATAACACGCTGAAAAGCCATAACACATTTATTACACGTTTATAACACGCTGACACGCCTCAAAAAACTTATTACATGTTTATAACACGCTGACAAGCCACAACACACTTATTACATGTTTATAACACGCTGACACGCCACAAAACACTTATTACACGTTTATAACACGCTGACACGCCACAAAACACTTATTACACGTTTATAACATGCTGACAAGCCAAAAAAACTTATTACACGTTTATAACACGCTGACACTCCAAAAAAAACTTATTACATGTTTATAACACGCTGTAAAGCCACAAAACATTTATTACACGTTTAATAGATGCTGACATGTCCGAAAAAACTTAATACACGTTTATAACACATTTATAATACGCTGAAAAGCCATAACACACTTATTACACGTTTATAACACGCTGACACACCACAAAACTCTTATTACACGTTTATAACATGCTGACAAGCCACAAAAAACTTATTACACGTTTATAACATGATGACACGCCACAAAACACTTATTACATGTTTATAACACGCTGACAAGCCACAAAACACTTATTACATGTTTATAACACGCTGACATGCCACAGAACACTTATTACACGTTTATAACACTCTGAAAAGCCAAAACACACTTATTACACGTTTAATACATGCTGACATGTCAGAAAAAACTTATTACACGTTTATAACACGTTTATAACACGCTGACACGCCACAAAACACTTATTACATGTTTATAACATGCTGACACGCCACAACACACTTATTACACGTTTATAACACGCTGACACGCCACAAAACACTTATTACACGTTTATAACACGCTGACACGCGACAAAACACTTATTACACGTTTATACCATGGTGACATGCGACAAAACACTTATTACACGTTTATAACACGCTGACACGCAACAAAACACTTATTACACGTTTATAACACGGTGATACGCGACAAAACACTTATTACACGTTTATAACACGCTGTAAAGCCACAAAACACTTATTACACGTTTATAACATTCTTACATGTCACAAAAAAGTTTTTACACGTTTATAACACCTTTATAACACACTGACACGCAAGAACACCCTTATTACATGTTTATAACAAACTGAACCGCCAAAAAACACTTGATACACATTTAATACATGCTGACATGTCAGAAAAAACTTATTACACGTTTTTAACATGCTAAAACGTCACAAAACACTTATTACATGTTTATAACACGCTGACAAGCCACAAAAAACTTATTACACGTTTATAACACGCTGACACTCCAAAAAAAACTTATTACATGTGTATAACACGCTGTGAAGCCACAATACATTTATTACACGTTTAATAGATGCTGACATGTCCGAAAAAACTTAATACACATTTATAACACATTTATAATACGTTGAAAAGCCATAACACACTTATTACACATTTATAAATCGCTTAAAAACCACAAAACACTTATTACACGTTTATAACATGCTGACAAGCCACAAAAAACGTATTAAACGTTTATAACACGCTGACACGCCACAAAACACTTATTACACGTTTATAACATGCTGAAAAGCCAAAAAACACTTATTACACGTTTAATACATGCTGACATGTCAGAAAAAACTTATTACATGTTTATAACACGTTTATAACACGCTGACACGCCACAAAACACTTATTACACGTTTATAACATGCTGACAAGCCAAAACACACTTATTACACGTTTATAACACGCTGACACGCAACAAAACACTTATTACACGTTTATAACACGGTGACACGCGACAAAACACTTATTACACGTTTATAACACGCTGTAAAGCCACAAAACACTTATTACACGTTTATAACGTTCTTACATGTCACAAAAAAGTTTTTACACGTTTATAACACCTTTATAACACACTGACACGCAAGAACACCCTTATTACATGTTTATAACAAACTGAACCGCCACAACACACTTATTACACATTTAATACATGCTGACATGTCAGAAAAAACTTATTACACGTTTTTAACACGCTAAAACGTCACAAAACACTTATTACATGTTTATAACACGCTGACAAGCCACAAAAAACTTATTACACGTTTATAACACGCTGACACGCCACAAAAAACTTATTACATGTTTATAACACGCATACAAGCCACAACACACTTATTACACGTTTAAAACATGCTGACAAGCCAAAACACACTTATTACACGTTTATAACACGCTGACACGCAACAAAACACTTATTACACGTTTATAACACGGTGACACGCGACAAAACACTTATTACACGTTTACAACACGCTGTAAAGCCACAAAACACTTATTACACGTTTATAACGTTCTTACATGTCACAAAAAAGTTTTTACACGTTTATAACACCTTTATAACACACTGACACGCAAGAACACCCTTATTACACGTTTATAACACGCTGACAAGCCACAACACACTTATTACACGTTTATAACACGCTGACAAGCCACAACACACTTATTACACGTTTATAACACGCTGACACACCACAAAACACTTATTACATGTTGATAACACGCTGACACGCCACAAAATACTTATTACACGTTTATAAAATGCTGACAAGCCACAAAACACTTATTACACGTTTAAAACACGCTGACACGCCACAAAACACTTATTACACGTTTATAACACGCTGACACGCCAGAAAAAACTTATTACACGTTTATAACATAATGTAAAGCCACAAAACACTTATTACACGTTTAATACATGCTGACATGTCAGAAAAAACTTATTACACGTTTATAACACATTTATAACACGCTGAAAAGCCATAACACACTTATTACACGTTTATAACACGCTGACTCGCCAAAAAACACTTATTACACGTTTATACCACGATGACAAGCCACAAAACACTTATTACACGTTTATAACACGCTGACAAGCCACAACACACTTATTAAACGTTTATAACACGCTGACATGCCACAAAAAACTTATTACACGTTTATAACACGCTGACACGCCAAAAAACACTTATTACATGTTTATAACACGCTGATTAGCCACAATACACTTATTACACATTTATAACACGCTGACACGCCACAAAACAGTTATTACACGTTTATAACACGCTGACACGCCAAAAAAAACTTATTACACGTTTATAACACGTTGACATGCCACAAAACACTTATTAATCGTTTATAACACGCTGACACGCCACAAAAAACTTATTACACGTTTATAACACGCTGACACGCCAAAAAACACTTATTACATGTTTATAACACGCTGATTAGCCACAATACACTTATTACACATTTATAACACGCCGACACGCAACAAAACAGTTATTACACGTTTATAACACGCTGACACCCCACAAAACACTTATTACATGTTTATAACACGCTGACACGCCACAAAACACTTATTACACATTTATAACACGCTGACTTGCCACAAAACACTTATTACACGTATATAACACGCTGACATGCCACAAAACACTTATTACACGTTTATAACACGCTGACAAGCCACAACACACTTATTACACGTTTATAACACGTTTATAACTCGCTGACATGCCACAAAACACTTATTACACGTTTATAACACGCTGACTCGCCACAAAACACTTATTACACGTTTATACCACGCTGACAAGCCACAAAACACTTATTACACGTTTATAACACGCTGACAAGCCACAAAACACTTATTAAACGCTTATAACACGGTGTACAGCCACAAAACACTTATTACATGTTTATAACACATTGAAACGCCACAAAAAACTTATTACATGTTTATAACATGCTGAAAAGCAACAACACACTTATTACACGTTTATAACAGGCTGACACGCCAAAAAACACTTATTACATGTTTAAAACACGCTGACACGCCACAAAAAACTTATTACACGTTTATAACACGCTGACAAGCCACAAAACACTTATTACACGTTTATAACAGGCTGACACGCCAAAAAACACTTATTACATGTTTAAAACACGCTGACACGCCACAAAACACTTATTACACGTTTATAACACGCTGTAAAGCCACAAAACACTTATTACACGTTTATAACATGCTTAAATGTCACAAAAAACTTATTACACGTTTATACCACCTTTATAACACACTGACACGCCACAACACCCTTATTACATGTTTCTAACACACTGGACCGCAACAACATACTTATTACACGTTTAATACATGCTGACATGTCAGAAAAAACTTAATACATGTTTATAACACGTTTATAACACGCTGAAACGCCATAATACACTTATTAAACGTTTAAAACATGCTGACACGCCACAAAAAACTTATTACACGTTTATAACACGCTGACACGCCACAAAACACTTATTACACGTTTATAACACGCTGACACGCCAAAAAACACTTATTACACGTTTATAACACGCTGACACGCCAGAAAAAACTTATTACACGTTTATAACACGCTGACACTCCAAAAAAAACTTATTACATGTGTATAACATGCTGTGAAGCCACAAAACATTTATTACACGTTTAATAGATGCTGACATGTCCGAAAAAAGTTAATACATGTTTATAACACATTTATAACACGCTGAAAAGCCATAACACACTTATTACACGTTTATAACACACTTAAAAACCACAACACACTTATTACACGTTTATAAGATGCTGACACGCCACAAAAAACTTATTACACGTTTATAACACGCTGACACGCCACAAAACACTTATTACACGTTCATAACATGCTGACAAGCCACAACACACTCATTACACGTTTATAACATGCTGACACGCAACAAAACACTTATTACACGTTATAACACGCTGACACGCCAAAAAACACTTATTAAACATTTATAAAACGCTGACACGCCACAAAACACTTATAACACGTTTATAACACGCTGTAAAGCCACAAAACACTTATATCACGTTTATAACATGTTTACATGTCACATAAAAACTTACTACACGTTTATAACACCTTTATAACACACTGACATGCCACAAAACACTTATTACACGTTTATAACACGCTGACACGCCAAAAAACACTTATTACACGTTTATAACACGCTGACACGCCACAAAAAACTTATTACACGTTTATAACACGCTGACACGCCAAAAAACACTTATTACACGTTTATAACACGCTGACACGCCAGAAAAAACTTATTACACGTTTATAACACGCTGACACTCCAAAAAAAACTTATTACATGTGTATAACACGCTGTGAAGCCACAAAACATTTATTACACGTTTAATAGATGCTGACATGTCCGAAAAAAGTTAATACATGTTTATAACACATTTATAACACGCTGAAAAGCCATAACACACTTATTACACGTTTATAACACACTTAAAAACCACAACACACTTATTACACGTTTATAAGATGCTGACACGCCACAAAAAACTTATTACACGTTTATAACACGCTGACACGCCACAAAACACTTATTACACGTTCATAACATGCTGACAAGCCACAACACACTCATTACACGTTTATAACATGCTGACACGCAACAAAACACTTATTACACGTTTATAACACGCTGACACGCCAAAAAACACTTATTAAACATTTATAAAACGCTGACACGCCACAAAACACTTATAACACGTTTATAACACGCTGTAAAGCCACAAAACACTTATATCACGTTTATAACATGTTTACATGTCACATAAAAACTTACTACACGTTTATAACACCTTTATAACACACTGACATGCCACAAAACCCTAATTACATGTTTATAACACACTGAACCGCCACAACACACTTATTACACGTTTAATACATGATGACATGTCAGAAAAAACTTATTACATGTTTATAACATGTTTATAACACGCTGACACGCCACAAAACACTTATTACACGTTTATAACATGCTGACAAGCCACAACACACTTATTACACGTTTATAACACGCTGACAAGCCACAACACACTTATTACACGTTTATAACACGTTTATAACACGTTGAAACGCCACAAAACACTTATTACACGTTTATAACATGCTGTAGAGCCACAACACACTCATTACACGTTTATAACACGTTGACACGCAACAAAACACTTATTACACGTTTATAACACGCTGACACGCGACAAAACACTTATTACACGTTTATAACACGCTGTAAAGCCACAACACACTTATTACACGTTTATAACATGCTTACATTTCACAAAAACCTTATTACACGTTTATAACACCTTCATAAACACACTGACACGCCAGAATATATAACATTATTATATAACATGCTGTAGAGCCACAACACACTCATTACACGTTTATAACACGTTGACACGCAACAAAACACTTATTACACGTTTATAACACGCTGACACGCGACAAAAAACTTATTACACGTTTATAACACGCTGACAGGCCACAAAACACTTATTTCACGTTTATAACACGCTGTAAAGCCACAAAACACTCATTACACGTTTATAACACACTGACACGTAACAAAACACTTATTACACGTTTATAACACGCTGACATGCCACAGAACACTTATTACACGTTTATAACACGCTGACCCGCCACAAAACACTTATTACACGTTTATAACACGCTGACACGCCACAAAAAACTTATTACACGTTTATAACACGCTGTAAAGCCACAAAACACTCATTACACGTTTATAACATGCTTTCATTTCACAAAAAACTTATTACACGTTTATAACCGCACTGAATTGCCACAAAACACTTATTAATCGTTTATATCACGCTGACACGCCACAAAACACTTATTAACGTTTATAACACGCTGAAAAGCCACAAAACACTTATACATGTTTATAACATGCTTACATGTCACAAAAACTT